>NC_062192.1:2052081-2109581 GCF_912470025.1 Vespa velutina
TACTTAAAATAGTACTATCCCCGTGTCTTGCCTGCCTGCGGTATTTCACCGTCGGGAATCTTTCAGGTCTGTGTACTTCTCGCAATGCTGGACACTTTCCGGGATGGTTCCCGCAGGGCACGATCTTTCTCTTTGAATCTGAACTTTTCTCTTTTCTCCTCTTTCTTCTTCTTTTCTCATTTCCCGAATAATTAATCCTTTTCAGATCGTTATATACCCAGCAAGAAAAATTTTATCATAGTGTGATATATACCAGTGATACATTGATTTTCATTTGATGGTACGCGTTCCGTTGGATCGTATCAAATAGAAAATGATATTTTAATTCAATTGATTCATTTCTTTCTTTCTTTTATTACTAATTTTTTTCTTTCTTTTTTTTTTTTTTTCTTTCTTTTTCTCTTTCTTTCTTTTTTTTTTTTTAACGATCAAACGAGATCGCACGTAATTTGTTATCATCGACGATATCGTTTATTTTTTTGTTCGTTCGTTTTTTTATCTAATAAAAATAAATAATAATTGGCGGAATTAATTATTAAGAGATAAATATTAAAATATTTAGATGCGAATCTGATTTTAAATTAAAATTGCATTGGAAATTTGTCAGATCTTTAAGAAAAACGTCGACGTTTTCCATTAATCTCTACTATTACTAAAACCAAATCGTTTCTCAAGGAATTCAGCCTCTTTCAAGCAAGGTAATTTCAAACATCTCCCATTTTGGAGTACTCCCTGGAAGCTCAGAACTGTATTACTCCCTCCCTATTTTCTACCACGGAAGAGAGAGAGAGAGAGAGAGAGAGAGAGAGAGAGAGAGAGAGAGAGAGAGAGAGAGAGAGAGTGAAGCGTCTAAACTTCCTTACCCTGGAACGGTGATCGTGGGTTCGCCATGAATGGTGCTCGATCCTAATACCAGCCATAAGAAAGGTAACTCGCGTTCACTTCACCCCACTCTTCGCCCCTACCTGGCCCTACGGTCTACAACTTAACAGGCTACCGTCTCTCTTGCTTAACCTTTAGGTACTTAAGCGAATCTGCCCCTCTATCCTCTTTCAACTCACCCCCCTTCTCTAAGAAGTTAATTAACTAGGAAGTACCTTCGATTCCGTGTAACTCTCATTACGATGCTCCACGAGCTTTTCGATTCATTCCTGTAATTTCATTTGCAAGCGAAGAAAAAGAATAACAAACGTGAGATGATCTCTTCTTATCAACGTATTAAACGAGTTCGGATTAAATGAGAACGAAAAATAATTCATTATCTTTCTTTCTCTGTCTGTCTGTCTCTCTCTCTCTCTCTCTCTCTCTCTATCTATCTATCTATCTATCTCTTTCTCGTTCATTTTATTTTTAAGGCGTTAATAAGATGTATATTCTCGAAAAAGAGTTACGTTTCATCTGTTGCGTCCGACGATAGAACGATTTTCAGGCTTATCGTTGGCCGTTGGCGATAATCGCGAATAAATGAAATTATACCTGCATCCTGACATTAATTAGGTGACACCCGTAAATTGAGTGAATTCCTCGCCGGTAATACGTTTAACACGAGGCTGCCATACTGGCGGTTAAAACCAGGGTGAGCCCGTTTTGACCGCGAAAGTTCGTAATTGCATCGGACAAGTTAATTACCGGTAACGAGGACGCGAAACGATATCTTGCGGTTGTCTCGAAATAAAGATATAACTTCGATTCTCTATGTCAATTTCAATCGTTTCTTTGAAGAATTTCAAAGAAATTGAGAATTTAATTCAACGAAATATATATATTTTAAAATAAAATAAACGTAGTAGTAGTAGTAATAGTAGTAGTAGTAGTACTAGTAGTAGTAGTAGTAGTAATAGTAGTAGTAGTAGTACTACTAGTAGTAGTAGTAGTAGTAATAGAAAAATATTTTCGTTGTTAAAAATTGAATTTTCCCAAGCAATTCGTTACTTCGATGGTATTGAACTATTCGATGAAATTAACGTTCCTTTTGAAAAATATCGACTAGCCACGATTTCCATACGAATCGAGATTGAAGATTAACAGAAAAGGTATTGCAAAGCGGTCGATTGAAGTCAGCGCACCGATGAAAATCCTGAATTACAATTTTTCTGATTTTTAAGGGACGATTTTATCGGTTTGTCAGTCAGGCCGATGTTGAAATTTTGATGAGAGATTAAAAAGAAAGAAACGAATAGAAAGTGTGAAAAATAAAATTGTATAGAAGCTTTTGACATTTTTAGTATTAGTAGCGTTTAGAAATTATTTAAAAAGAACGAATGTAAATCGATACGCGATCGTGGAAGGAGAAAGTAATTAGGGATGATCAGATATAGAGGATGGGTAGAGGCTGTTTGCTTGTAACGAGGCTTTGCAAAGTACTTCGATGCTTCTGGCACATTCTCGATCGAACGATACATCGAGAACATGCGACAGCCGGGACATCAACGAAGTTTCAACACCAGTCAGTTTATCCGGCATCGAATCGTGTCATGCCTAATCTTCTTCGAGATTTCTCTTTATCTGTCTATATTAACTTATACCTATACTAATTCTATCCTTTTCCAGTGATACACACGAGAAAGAGAGAGAGAGAGGGAGAGAGAAAGAAATTCTAATACAGAAAATTGTTTATCGTTACGTTAGACTCCACGTCATTCTCACTTTTCTACTACTATCATCACCATTATGACTAATACTATTATCATTATTATTGTAACTATTGTACATATTATTGTAAGATCATTGAACTTAGTTATTACTATACTACAAAACCATTTCTCATGTATTATAAGTCTTTCCCTTATTCATTTTTCTCTCTCATATAAGTTTCCTATAATTGTTGGTTTTTCAAAAATCAACAAGAAATAGATTTCAACTTTCTATCTAACTACATTTAGGATCTTCTTCTTAACTCTTAGAAATCTTCTATTTTACTGCTACTTAGAGATATACAATAAATTACATATTTCAACAAATATTAATCCCGGTGTTATCCATTGTATTCGAGGATGAACTCATATTACATATTCTGGTTACTCTTAAATCCCGGCACGTAACATTTATCTATAAATTTATGTTACGTAGACTTTTTTATAATCTACATAAATGTAATCGTGTTTAAACGAGTATATTAATCTTTTTCTTTTTTTTTTTTTTTGGAACACTCAGTACACACGCACACACACATTCTCTCTCTCTCTCTCTCTCTCTCTCTCTCTCTTTAATAAGAAAAATTTGTATTCTATGCTTGAAACGATAGCCGAGATTAAAATTTGAAACGTCCAATCCACTACGTAGAGCCTTTTCTCTTGGAGTTTGCTGGTTTTTCGATTGTACTAAAACAAGAATTTGGATTCTTGTAAGGGCCCAAGCCGTACAATACGTGCTATAGGTCGACATTCGAACAAATCACAGTACAGGAATAGAATACACACGTAATGCGAGTCGTAAACGACAGTATCGTTCGTAAAAGGTGTAGGATATAGTAGAAAGTGGAGTAGTCGGTAGTCGATAGCCAGACGGTGAACACACCAACAGACTCCTGTGGCACGTACGAGAGACGATTTATAGACAAAGCACCGCACAGTAAGAGTCAAGTGTTCTGTATCTAAACTATCGGAAGATCAATATTGCTTCCAGCTTAAATAGTTATATCGAAGTAGCTGTATCGTTTGAATACCATAGAAAGGGATAACACGATCGATAGGGATAATAATTTTCTCGATAATACAATTTTCCCGATAGATTTCTAATACTTTAGAAAATATCTTAACAATTTGTATATATATGTATATATGTATATATATATATTTGTGTGTGTGTGTAATTATATGATACTTTGACTGAAATGCTTAAAAAAGTAAGTACAAACATCGTTTATCGATATTTTACGAAAAAAGTTAAAAAGAAAAAAAAAGAACCGTTCTGGGCACTTTGAACATATTATACGTTTAAAAGAATAGTTTTCAACATATACTAGAGATAGAAATAGAGAGAGAGAGAGAGAGAGAGAGAGAGAGAGAGAGAGAGAGAGAGAAAGAAATTTGCGCGTCTATTTGCAAACTCATCCTTTTTTTTATTTTCTCTTATTTTTTCTTTCCTTCATTTTCTCGTTTAAACACCGTAACGTGTTAAACACTTTAGTAATGTATTTGCATCTGTAGAACTATGCCGAAGGAGTTAAGGAAAACTCATTTGTTTCTGAAAATACTCAAAGTTTAAACTTTCGGTAAAAACCGGAAGGTAACACTTCGTTCTCTTTATCGTATGTATCGTTTAATAAAATAATATTGTTAATTCAAAAGTTGATTTAATTTAATTGGAATGAAATAGGAGGAAAAAAAAAACAGAATAAAAAAGGAACTATAATCAACGGAGAATGAAAATTCTTGCAGATAATTCATTCATAAATTAATAAGATTCAGTAAGTTCTGTCTATTTTGTTTTTATGTTACACATATTCATTCTCTCTCTCTCTCTCTCTCTCTGCCTTTTTGGAAAAGCTTCGTTGAAAAATCACAAGCCTCTAAATGCTTTCACTGAACCACCGTTAATGGTACCGCTACTAACAATCTTGCTTTATATTTCTGTCGACGCCGTTCCCCCAGACAATGCTCGCGAGCTGCAATGCAGCTCTCGAGGGTCACGCTGCCCTATTTATTCCCTCATTCGCGAGGAAACGGCTTTAATCAACGTAGGATTTCACCGGAAACTTCTCGGTTCCGATTACGAGACTCTGCTCTCTCTCTCTCTCTCTCTCTCTCTCTCTCTCTCTCTCTCTCTCTCTCTCTCTTTCTCTCTCTCACTTTCTCTCTCTTTCTCTCTCTGCCTATCTGTCTCTATTTCTCTTTCTTGTATCCTTCTTACCTAGAATTCTTCCCTTCTTGTCTGAATTCATTAGGTTTACTCGAAAAGAGAATCCAATAAAGAAGAATACAAAGATAAAAGGAAAAGTAAAAAGGTCGGACAATTTTCATAAACAATTGGTACGCTTAAAGGGCAATTATTATGGCTCGTTATCTTGTCGACTGAATTTACAATTTTCGCATTTCGTTTAGGGTGATTTCGCATTTATTTGAAACAACGTTTTCCCCTTTTTCAGATTATAGGTAATCGGGTAATTACGAGGTCAAACCAATACCTTTATCTTTCGTAAAACGAAAGCAAATAATTTATGACCAACAAACAGATTCGACGTAACAATAATTTGATAATTAATAAGCGTTCTCTGCACATCCGCGAAATGCATTATTCGATATATATATATATATATATTGTATATAAAAAAAAAAAATCATTTTTCTACTTTCTATTCTTCTTTATATATATATATATATATATATATATATATATATATATATAAGCTTTCCATTTTTCTCGTTATTTCGATTTGCATGAAACACAGAATGAAAATGTTATCGACATGTGAAAAATAAAGAAATAATAAAAAAGAAAAAAAAAGAAAAATCATAAATGTGTTCATCGACGAGAGAGAAAAACGATAAGCTGTCTCGTAACGAGATGAGATTTACCTTCCATCGAACGAAAGATTCCTCGCTTCGTTTACATCGTTCGCACGTTCACTCTCGGGAAAATTCGTTGGGACGGAGAAAAAATAAACTCGCGAAATGGGCCGACGACTGGATGTTCCAATAAAATTTATTACAATCTGCTGACTTGGTAAGTCGATTTTATCGGCCATCGACGATCATCGCTCTCTCTCTATCTCTCTCTCTCTCTCTCCTCCTCCTCCTTCCTTTTCTCTTTCTCTGCAAAAATCATATCAGCCACGCTCGACTGCCGATTCTTCTATGGCGATTCAACTGCAACAGCCAATATCTCGATTCTCACGTGGCGAATAAATTATTTCCGGTGAAAGTGAAGAGAGATAGATAGATAAAGAAAGACAGACAGAGAGAGAGAGAGAGAGAGAGAGAGAGAAAGAGAGAGAGAGAGAGGGGGACAAATATAAAGAGAAAAAGAAAGAGAAAGAGAAGAAGAGAGACAGAAAACGGTTTTGATTGAAAAACACTCGAATGGAAGCTTTGACGTTATGATAAAATAAAAAGCAAATTTCCGTTTATATATATATATATATATTCATTCATATATTTCATACGTATACGTAGACAATGCGTTAACGTATATAGGTATGTGAAGGTATGTACGTATGTAGAACACGACGATGCACGGTAGAACGCGCTTTGTTAAGCAACGATCAATCGAGTCGAGGGAATTGACGCGCGGACAACAAGTCGAACGGGAGTTCAAAGGTTGTCTGTAGCTCTGCCTTTGACCCGATTCAATGACTCTCGTTTGGCTTATCGGTAAAGGCAGCCAATAAACTATGGGAAGTGATCGCGAAAGGAGTCGAGCATTCAGGTTAACGTAAAAAATTTTTTCCGCTCGAATATATATATATATGTACATATATATATATATATATGTTTGTGTGCGTGTATGTCTATACGTGCGTGTGTGTATATTGCGTGTATGTATATCTATAGATATTCGTAATTCTTTTTTCGTACTACAAAGTGATGCTGCTTTACATCGTTCATATACCTACTCTTCCATCTTTCTCTCTCTCTCTCTCTCTCTCTCTCTCTCTCTCTCTCTATCTCTCTCTTTCTGTCTGTCTCTCTTTCTCTCTCTCTCTCTGTTTTTACTCAACCAATAGCGGGATTTCTTCCTTCCTTCTCATTCTTTTCAGAGAAAGAATTTGAATAAAGGGAGACGTGCCATCGATGTTCCAGAAAATTTATTTGAAAGTAATATTGACATTTAAGTCAATGAACGTGTCCACAATCGACGTACTCGGAGTGTTATTCAATTTCTTTATTAATGATTTATCTTGTTTGTTTACAGTTAACCTTTAAAAATACCGAAATGAATATGAATGATATTTATTTGATATTATTTCGAGCTAACACATTGAAAATGAACTGAATATTTGAATATCGTATAATCTCTTCATATTTGAAATATATAAAAGACAGAAGGGACATAATCAATCGTTGGAATTTTTTTTTTTTTTTTTTTTTTTTTGATAAGCATTGGCAAATAAAAATCTTTCCCCCTTACTTGAGTCACTTTGCGCTAGGTTTATAGTGAGAAATCTAGAAAAATGAAATAAAAGGGAAATAAATAAAAAATGAAAAGAAACAGAGAGAGAGAGAGAGATAGATAGAGAGAGAGAGAGAGAGAGATAGAGAGAAAAAGAGAAATAGAAAAGTAAATCGTTAAATCGTGCACGACGTCTATCCGGATTTCGAAGTTAAATAAGATAGATGGACGATGATGCGTTGCGATGCGCTATATAAAACGTTCGATACGTCATTGTAGTCGAGAAAATAACGTTTTCTATTGGAGAGAAGGAAAAAAGGTAGAGAAAGAAGAAAAAATAAAATATGTCTTTTACTGGGCGTTTCCTTTTGTTGGACTCCTTGGATGACGCGGTAAAAGAAGATTTTCAGATTCTTTCGAGTTCTTGGAAGCTTTCCTATCCGCAAGCGCATGAATATATGTATACAAAAAACTTGATCGATCAAACTTGATGCACAGGTGACTATACTTGAAAATACTTCGTTTTTCGTAAATGTGTATGCAAGCATATACATATACATCATATACGTCGTATGCGTATAACTTAATTCATCAACCACGTCTCTGGAAAATAGATCTAATATGTGAGATAATTTATTGTTTGTTAAATCGATAACTCATCCTAATACATCGTAATAACGATGTTATCTATAATGACATTCAATATACATAATACTACAACTTCATATGTGTATTTTAGCTGTCACGCTTATAAGTTAGTATTAATATGTTTGTCATTCTTCTTTCGTCTCTTTTTTCTTTTTTTTTTTTTTTTTTTTTTTTTTTTTTTTTAATAATATTTTATTAAAATACTAGCGCATATTTTATGATTAAAAAAGAAAATACTCTAGAGTTTATTTCAGTGAAAATTGCAATACCGATGATTTTTTTTTCCTTTCTCTCGTTCTCCTTCTCCTTTCTTCTTTTCTCTTTCTCCTTTTTTCTTTTTTATATATTTTCTTCTTTGTCCTA
Organism: Vespa velutina; assembly: GCF_912470025.1. NCBI lineage: Eukaryota > Metazoa > Arthropoda > Insecta > Hymenoptera > Vespidae > Vespa > Vespa velutina. The sequence goes on from NC_062192.1 coordinate 2,060,143, forward strand.
GATGTATATGTACGCTAGGATTGTCTTCTTTGCAGAAAATTAAAAGAAGAAGGATCGCGAGCGTGACAGCTGCGCAAGAGCGAAATTAAAGCACAGATATAATCGTGTTTCGACGAAGCAGTAGAGTAGGTCAACCGTTGGGGCGACCTGTTTGACATGTCGGGATAAAAGCACAGTTTCCGCACTCCGATAACTTTTTGGTTAATCCTCGTGAATCTCGGTAACATGGGAATCCCTCTATGTGTATATATATATATATATATATGTATGTATATATATATATATGGGTATATATATACATATTATATATACATAGTATACCTACCTACGTTCTACGAGATATAAATTACGTATCAACGAATGAATACAGCCTCGTTCTATATTTATATCGTTGGATTGCGATTTAGTCAATTATGAATCGCGATGTGCGATATGATGAATGTCGAAATATAGTAATCAAGAAGACCTGCGATATTTACATCAATTTCACTAATGCGATCCCTTTATATGCACTAATTAATTAAATTTGTTTTTCATTCAATTAGCTATATCGTAATATCACTGGATAGGATAATATTAATAGAACGAAAGAAATCTGATGAAATTTTATCTAATAGAAATTTAAAAATCTCATTTTTTCATATATAATTTCTTACATCGATCATATAATTACATTTATATATTTATAAGTATGCTGTTAACAAAATATAATAGAAATAACAATATGTTTAATGACAACTAACACATTGCAAAAAATATGAGATCTTATTTCTGTCTGATAAATTCATTTTGAAAATTGAAATAATTTAATTAAAATATTATGATTAAAGTTAAGAATATAATTTAAAATATACTTTTAATAGGGGTACGTTCGGACCCTTTTCATTTTAACTCCCTACACTTTGACTCTTCTGACGAATTCTTTTCTGTTATTAAACAAAATTCATTCATTTAAAAACTCATAATTTTCTTAATATTCACTCTTGAAGTCTATTGTTCTTTGCAACATTCTCTTTCATATCAAGCATATCGCTTTAAATCGCTCTTTATCTATATCATACATGTCATTTGATTTACGTTTAATTTCTTTTATATAATTTTTTTCTGAAGAAATTCTTCCAACAAATAGTATTTAGAATTAAAAGAAAAAAAGAAAATGATTTCGGTACATAACGATATTTAATTACAGATTAAAATAGTTTAAAATCTCGCGCGTTTTCCACGCGACTCCTGGGCACCACTTTTTTATTTTCTTTTATTCTCTCTTTCTTTCTTTCGAGATACATCATCATCATTATCATCATCATCATCATCATCACGCAATTATCCTGTTAGGTTAAGTGCGCGGAAGTTTCGCGGTTCAATTTACTTCCTTACCGAAGAAGAGTACGGAAACGTGTTATGAGATTTCGTAAAGTGGCTCATTTCATTACAAGTTCGCCAACGGACGCCATTGTCGTGTAACAATGTATTATAAGGCGACCTCGATTTTCATCTTGCTTCGTTTTTCGATATAATAGGTCGAGTACTATGAGATGAAATGAAATTATTTCTTGAGTTTCAACTAAAATAACCAAAAAAAAAGAAAAAAAAAAAAAAAAAGAATTAATCGATTCTGTTAGTTAATATATTCGTTGTACCAATTAAAAATTATAACATTACGATAAAGAGGATGGGGATAAAGGTAGTAAAAGGATTGATTTTACCACGAATTTTGAGTAACGAACGTTCGTGCCGGCATGTCGATTTAATTTTGTAAAATGATTTTCGTAAAGCGAACGTTTTCAATACTCTACCATTTCACATTGGATCAATGAGAACGTTGCCTGTATCGACGCATATGTATCTGTGCATCTATATACATATTATGCACGTATAAACAAGATGTAACATAGTTCGATTCTATCAACGCTTTATAACATTTTCTATGTAAAGGAAGCCATACTGCAAACGTTTCCATAAATTTGGCATAACATTGTATACGATAAATGCACGTGAACGTTACGCAGTGCATAAAAGTTGTAATGTTTACTACTACTATTATAGTTTTCAATGAAAAAAAAAAAAAAAAAAAAAATATATATATATAAATATATGTGTATGACGACTTATTCTTCAATCGTGTATTCTTTTTAAATGAATTAAAAAAAGAAGTTATTTATAAAAAATTATTTATAAAAAATTGTTTAATAATTTTTATTAATATGTTATAAAATGGAGAAAGAAAAATACTCTTAAAAACGTTCTTTGTTTGAAGTCTCTACGACCTATAGTTCCGGAGATATTTCGATTTAAGTAAAACATCTTTATTTTGACCCACTGACTTATATAATTTCTCAGAAGTAGTACTACTACTATTACTATTACTACGATCAGCTGTACTAGCAAATTATGAATGAAAATATATAAAGGATTATATCTCCTCAACGAAAAGTCGTAGAGACTTGAAACGAAAACCATTATAAAGGGAAAAATGTTCTCTTTTTATTTACGTTCTCAGATAATATCGATATAATAAGATCGATTTATCGATATCTCGAAAATATATGTTTTTATACCTATACACATTATTATCTAATAATTACGATTTTATTCAAAGGATTAATTAACACCTTATCATCTATTCTGACAGATCTTAATTACATTTGGTCATCAGATAGATCATCTCTTTCGTGCCACCGGAATTAACGTTCTTTTATTCGAACCACTCGCGGGAACGTAGAACGTGTAAGCGAGTTCAAAGAGCTTCGAATTAATAGCGGGTGCATGAAATACAAAGAAAGGAAGAGATGGAATAAAGAGAAGAGAAGTTGGAGAAACTGAAGACGAGATGGTCGCACGCAACGTCTTCGTTAGCGCTACAACACTGAGAAATAATTAATGCAAATTAACGTTACCGTCTCTATATAATGGCACGAAGGTGTATTTGTATGTGTGTGTGTGTGTGTATATGTGTATGAGAGAGAGAGAGAGAGAGAGAGAGAGAGAGAAATTAACATGAATCGGCGTATCCGTGTCACGAATTGCACGATACGACTTAAGTAAGCACGTTTACTAAAGAGAAAGGATAAGAGAAAGAGAGAAGGAAATTCGTACCTTTCTTAACTTTTATTTTACGACTCTGCTTTTTATATGAATTAACATGTTTTAAAAGCCACGAGTTATGCCGCCTTCATTGTTCGAGTATTACATTTCGAACTCTCTTACTTCCCAACATAAAGACTTTTACTCGCGTTCATATATCGAAAGAATAATGTAATATAATTTTACTTTTCTCTACTCGTGGAAATACATTTCTTTAATAAAACAAAAAAAAAAAAAGAAAAAGAAAAAAGAAAAAAGAAAATCAAATTATTTATATTTATTATTGACTAGTCGAAATTCAAAAAAAAAGAAGATCGTGCTACCATAAAAAAAGTTTGTAATATTTTAATTTGAAATTTGTCTTAACACAAAAATATCCAATATTATTGTGCGTTATTTCTCTTTCACGTATTATCTATAGAATATTTTTCCCATCCTGTTTCAAGAAGGCCAGTTCTTATTTTCGAATCGACGAGATCCAGATTCCCTTCAGCAAAAGCCGATATCGGTAAGATTTTCGCGATTCAATTCTGGAAATGCGTGAGCTTATAGTTGGAAACAAGGATGAGTTTTCTGCCGACGAGCGAACGTCGAAAAGTTCCGACTCCCGGATGGCGAATGCTCTGGGATTTCGAACTTTTATCGAGCCATGATTGGTGCCTCGTCGACGTTTTTCCGTCGGGTCAAATCTTTCGATCTTCCTATTTCACTGGAGACTTCCAAGTGGAAATGGGAAAGTCGCCTTGTAGGTTGACTGGATATGTGTACGTATATAGTTACATACGTAAATATACATACTTACATATATGTGTATGTATGCGTGTGCGCGCGCACATGCGAGAATGTATATATATATATATATATATATATATATATATATATATATATATATATATATATATATATATATACGTAAATCTGGTGACCAAAGTTAAACATACAAATTGATAAAACTAGAAGCTCTTGAGATACGAGAATACGTTTGAAAAATTTGCCTAACATTATTTTTAAATTGTTTTATACTTTAATATTTATATAGCGTGATCTTTCATAAGAAAACGTAAAAATATTTAGGTGCATTAAATCGTCTCACAAGCATCCTCCCTCGCGGTTTATCGTTAAAACGACTTCTTTTTCTTTCTTTCTTTCACTTTTTTTCTCTTTCTCTCTCTCTCTCTCTCTCTCTCTCTCATGCGAGGTTTTTTCTGCTTTCAGAAAGACTCGTCGAGTGCACCTGGGAAGATGGCGATAAAGTGTCTCCGAGTAAAGCGGCCATGCAGCTGGCTAAAATCTACATTTGGTGTAAACACCTCCGAAAGAACGGCCATAATTCTCGGTGTACGGCTTGGAACCATACCGAGGGGAAAAGTTTCTACGTTCTGAGTAAACCCATGACACATCTCGGAAACAGAAAATCGTGAATCTTTGCCGAACGAACGAATTAAAATGGAATACAGAAAATGTTGACGTAATTAAATGGAGAATTAAATATTGAAACGATCAAATGAAACGTAAACTTTCTGATATCGTTTATTTTATCGTAGTAATAATTCAATAATGTTTAATTTAAATTATAGAAATATTGGAATAAATTTTTAATGATTTCAATCGATAATACATCTTGTTGATAGATACATAAAATGAAAAAGGGAGAAATAAGAAGGAGAAAGAGAGAGAGAGAGAGAGAGAGAGAGAGAGAGAGAAAAGAGATAGAGAACGAAGACTCAAAAGGACGAAGAGATGACGTTGGTCAGGTGGGAATCTTGGAGGTACCGCTTTCGTTGCCGTTCCTGCCTACCGTTCTTGGATATGAAATGAATCAAACGTCTTTGACGTTCTTCTGGATCATGAATAATGCAGTAACGTGATCCAATTTATAACTCACGAGAGCGTAATATGTGTTACCGCGCGTTATGTGGGAACTGGTGAGGCAGTGGGTGATATGTGGGACGGTAAAGAAGCCCGAATATTTCACTGTAAACCGTAGGGAGTGAGTACTCACTTTGCCGACGGTTAATTGAATGGGTGTCGCTCCCTGAATGCAACCGATCCTGACGATTTGCAACCCTCCCCACTCTTCTCTTTCTCTCGTCCTGGAATCTCTCTCTCTCTCTCTCTCTCTCTTTCTCCTCGATATTCCTCACTCTCTTCGCTATCCACCACACACCTAACCTTTGCAAGCTCGTAACGAGCTTCCATTGCCACGTGCATGCGATAATTTACAAAATTTCTAAGTCCCCCTTGAATTGGTGGAATAAGTGGAGAAAAAGCGAGCCAATAATCTCTATCCTCGATTGGCGATTATAACGATCAACGATAATTCGATGAAAATAAACTCGAGCAACGTTAAAGATAGTTGGCCATTGGGAAACGAACGATCATCGACCAATATTTCAATGAGTTCGAGCTTTAATTGAGACTCATTATTTAATTTCCTAATTAACTTTTACTTTTCTAGAATCGAACTATATACGTATACGTAAGTAAAAACCTACATCATAACGGAAGAATATGAATGCGTTTGTGTTCGAACAATTCAATTAATTGCATGACATTTTCTCTTTTATAATGATACAATTGACGATGTGTCTCGTTTATTTCGTGGCTCTTTGTCGATCCTATTCCCGATCGCGTTCTACCCTTCTCACTTTCTTTTTTTTCTCTCTTTCAAAACGAGCCTCTTTCCTTCCCCGATTCCAAACTAGGGAAGAGAATCGAGATTTAATTAACCCACTGACACCCCGAATGCAACCCGGACTCTCCGAGCGAACAAGAGGAAAATTAATATTGCTGGCGAAGCTGCTCTAAATGCATTGCATATAATGGACAACTGCCGCGTGCGCGAGCGTCTATGATACCGCCATCGAGCATACACCATACCTATATGTACAGATATACATCACACATATACTCGTATATATATATATATAGCAGTATATACAAGCAAATCAAAAGTTCCATATTTCGTAGTATTACAATCTGAGAAAAAATTACCCTAAAAAGTCTTGAAAGTAAGTAATTGATTTTTCAAAACATCTATGAAACTTTTGTCCCACCCTGTACACACACGCGATAAAATACGTTGCGATCATTGATTATGAACTATAAACTGTGAGCCTTTCATATCCTCTTGTCAGACATGAAACGATAACTCTCGGTAGAGAATGAGAGAGCAAAAAAGAGAGAAAGGTAGATTAATCGAGTGAAAAAAAAGGGATTAAATAGATCAATGAAGATTCATTTTAACGTGTCGGATATAATCGAAGGAATTGATATTTAATTTGACTTTTTATCAGTTTTCAATCATTTCAACATATAATAATGATATTAAATGAAAAAATATATTGGTATATTAAAAAATTGAATATAAAATTTAATTCAAGATTGATTAATAATGAAATTGATTGTTTTATCTCTCTTAAAAAAAAAAAAAAAAAAAAGAAAGGAAAAAGAAAAAAAAGAGAGAGAAAGAAAGGGGAAAAAAGTAAAGAAAAGAAAAAAAAAGAAAAATTAATTAAAAAGTAATAAAGAAATAATTGGATTTATATAGATTTCACCTGGGTAACGAACAGAGATGGAGAGAGACAAAAAGAGAGAGAGAGAAAGAGAGACAGAGAGAGAGAGAGAGAGAGAGAGAGAGACAGAGAAAGAGAGAGAGAGAGAGAGAGAGAGAGAGAGAGAGAGAGAGAGAGAGAGAGAGAGAGAGAGAGACAGAGAGGGAGAGAATATACGTAGTGAGAACGGATTGACCGTGGTTTAACGTATGCGAACTTATCAGCTGCTAGCAGGTGCTATCGCTATGCAACGTTAATGAGCTGCTTTCTATCCGCCCTATCGCGTGCACCATGCTACTATACCAGTCTTCCATTCGTCTCAACAACCCTAAAACTCTTCGTCTTTTTCACATCAACATCGTTCCGCAGTACAACGAAGTACCCTTCTCTCTACTTGAGCACATTTTTCTTTCTTATTTTCTATTTATCGCGAGAGAAATCTTAGGTTAAATCGCATCAACCTGAATGCATTCGAGGAAACGAAATTCTTCGTTGCTTCAATGTATAAAAAGCGAAAGAATGTTCGAACGTATACTCATGCCATATATTTATCTATATACATAGATATATGTAGAAATCTTTGTGTATATGCATCAATGCATGCATGCATTTATGTACGTACATATGTGTGTATATATGTATATATGCATGATATCGTATTCATCTGACTACTTTCTTTGCGTTGCGTCGAGCCAGTTCAAAGAACGTACATATCTTCTCGCATTTTGTCGAGTTAATAAATAGGGAAAGCGAGAAGTCTTGTGTCTTTATCTTTGACTCTCTTTTATTTTTCTTGTTTTCTTTTTTTTTTTTTTCTAAATTTTCCCATCTAAAGGAAAAACCGAGAAAAGTCGTCACGCCGAATCTCAATCAATCTTTTAATATTCATCGTATTAAAAGAGCCAGTACTTATCGTAGATAGAATTCAATCTAAAAGAAATATAAAATCTACATCAATTTATTTTGTTTTGTTGTATATATATATATATATATATATATATATATATATATATATATAAGTATAAGTATTATATCTCGCAATATTTTTCTTTGTTATCATCATCGCACACGTATGTACATAAACACACGGATACGTTATGGCGCAGAACGAAGTAGATAATAAAGAGATCTAGCTTCATCGTGCGGTCTAAACTGCTCTTTTACACAGCATCTATATTTCTCGCTTTTCTTTTGGACAAAAGGAAAAGTAAATGGGTCGCTTCGTTAGCCGTCAAATCACGGCTAGTGGCGTCGGCCACTCTGGAGTCTCTTTATCGTGGCGAGCTGGTGTTACAGGCGTCGGCCCGTGTAGAGAAAGAGAACATCTTTCTAAATGTGTACGTCTCTCTTTTTCTCTATTTCTCTCTCTCTCTCTCTCTCTCTCTCTCTCTCTCTCTCTCTCTCAATGGATGTGTGTGTTTGTATATATTTGTATATAAATGCAACACAACGTCGATGTTTCGTCTCTACAGTAGCCTCGTAAATTCGTCCAAAGTTATCCAGTTCCGACTGTTCTAATACTGCCCATGATACTCCCTTGTTATTCTCATCGTCTCTCTTTCTCTTTCTCTTTCTAACATAACGTGTCTATACAATTCCTTCATTTCTCTCTCTCTCTCTCTCTCTCTCTCTCTTTCTCTCCAATTATCTATCTTTCTCATTGGTTCAGTTTCTCTTTCTCTTTCTCTCCCAAAAGACACTCGTTCCAGAAAGTTTCTACAGGCCGCTCATTTTCGTCCGGCAGGCACGCCGACGAGCAACGCCGTAATAGATACGAAAAGGCAAACTTACAAACGGTGAAAATAAAGTTGCCGGACTCGTGACGATCCCACGGGAACAAGCGGAACGATAAATCCGAAGTGCGAATATTAGACTATATTCTATGTGTATATTTCTATGTGTTGTATATTAGAATAGTATACGTGATTTTGTGTGAGTGATTGTCAACTATACTACTACTTCCCTTCTTTCACTGTCAACTCAGCAACCAACCAACCAACGAACCAACGAACTAACCAACCAACCAACCAACCAACCAACCAACCAACCTTCCTTATCCTCTTCATCACTCATTCTCATGCTACTCGTTCTCCTGTGATGGAGGATATATATATATATATATATATATGTATATATATATATATATATATGTATATATGTATACATGGAATATAACGAAACACGGGACTGCATATAAATGCCGAATACATTCGAAACGCTCTCTTAATTGAATTTTCATATCGTACAACGTTTTATTACGTATATTCCGTTTCACACAACGAATTGAAGTCCGTAATAATAATTTTGACTAGTAACATGTTTTAGCCGGAAACATGCAGAGGAAAGCTTTAAAGTTAAGTAGCATCCTTTTTTTTTTTTACTTTTCTCTTTCCTTTATATGTTGTTTTTATTTTATTTTTTCTTTTTCTTTTTCTTTTTCTTTTCTTTGTTTTTTTTTTTTTTGTAATTTTTTTCATTTTCATTTTCACGGGAAGGAAAACGTTGGGAACTCTTTTATTTGGCGGCCCAGTTTCCATGTAAAACGTTCGTAACTACTTCGTGAAACTTAATTCCATTTGTATTGCATTTACCAAGAGGTAAGAAAAATTATTAAGTTTGTATAAGTTGGTAGATGTATTTTTGTAAAATACATTTATTCGTTTAAAAAGAAATTAGTGCGATCATACATTCGCGAGCGGTAATTTAGTTTTAGAAATAAGATACTTGTTCGATCGAGATATTCATGGGACGTCTCGGCGAGGTTCCAAAAAAAAAAAAAAAAAAAAAGAAAAAAAAAATTGACGGCGCCTCATCGACGTAAATTCGGGATTTCTCTTCGGGAGACAACGTGCAACGAGTCACGGAAATAAGCGTATCTACCGTAGGATTAACGTAAAACGTCTTAACGCCCTTAAAAGTACAACTCGTTCGTGTAAGATTCTCGCAAAGTCTTCTCTTTCTTAGAAAGAGAGAGAGAGGGAGAGAGAGAGAGAGAGAGAGAGAGAGAGAGCTAACATCGGTAATGTCTTCGTTCGCTAGCTCGTTCTCAAGATCGTTCTCACTTTGATCTCCCATGGACTTACTGTCGTCCTTAAGGAAGAGTTTACTTAACATCCTACCGGCATAACTGGTCGTAACGTTTATCCTTGAACGTCTTAACAACGATATTATGTCTCTTGTAAGATCCTCGTGAAGTTTCACTAGAATGGTATAATATCTAAAATAGACATTACCTATGTTTAATCATTGACAAATTAACGCGAGACATCGTTGGTAACGTTACAGAAACGTTTACTTTGACTTTCTCATTTATCCTATTCTTTTCCTTCTTCTTCTTCTTCTTCTTCTTCTTCTTATTCCTTCCCAAAGTAATATTACTTTGGAAAGGAAAATTTAGAATATAATTTTTAATTAAATATAAAAATCTTCAATGTTAATGAAAATTGTTAATAAGTGTTAATTGAAAATTAAGCGATCTTTAAAACGATTCGAAATGCATAGAATTACTAATGATCTTCTTGTTACTTTACAAATAACGATCGAATATCTTCTTGCGAAATATTTAATACGTCTGTGAGAATTGTTACTATAAATTATGTATCCATAGATTTGTATAAATATTTGTCCGTAAATGCATTACACGTTATCGATTTCGAAGGAATACCTACGTAAATTGGGCACGAAACGAACGTATATATCTACGCTGACGCGAAATTCGACATGAAAAACGACGAATGGAGAATCAGATGGAGAGAAGAGAGAGAGAGTGAGTGAGTGAGTGAGTGAGTGAATGAGTGAGAGTGAGAGAGAGAGAGAGAGAGAGGGGGGGAGGGAGGAGGAGAGGAAGAGAGAGAATTTTTATTATTAACAGCACTCGTCACGTGGGAACGACAAGCTTCGAAATTGAACGGCGAGCCTCTGAACGAAATGTGGGGAAAATCCATCCCGTCGTTCGTATGAATCCTGCTTTTGAATGCAAACGTCAAATAACGAACGTGTAACGATGTCTATCGTCTTTCGGAACATCAGGGAACAAAAAATAAAATATGAGAGAGAGAGAGAGAGAGAGAAAGAGAGAGAGAGAAGTAGAAAAAAAAACACGTTGCGTTCGTGGTGTATTTAGAACAATTAATATATGATGCGCATATCGAAATCTGCATGGATGGAATGCAACTATATTTTCGTTTTTCCATCACTGCGATTGCGCTTTAGACGTAACGAAACGAGACGAATGTTGAAAGCGAAGCGCTTGGAATAATTAGACTCGATTCATATACATCCATATCTTCATATATAATAGATACATATGTATATGTATTTCATAAATATGTACGATATTATATGTTAATCGAAAATAATTAATAATAGAAATATCGTTCGGGTTGATATTACAATTACGAATGGTATGTATATATTCGATAGATTTTTCGTATTATTATCGATTATATGAAACGATAATAGTTAACTACGTAAGTGTGTACATACCTATATATGCAATTAGAAAGTATACGACGATTGTAGAATTAACGAATTCTCGATTTTCTCGTGATATGATTGTGAAAGAGAGAATGAACGCATGGGAGTAGTCGCGACTTCGACTCGTTTCTACCTTCATTCGTTGGTTCGTTCAACAAGCCGTACCGACACTGTTTCCCTCGGTTGTAACGATCCTCAGAGAGTAATTGCGGAGTTGTTTTAGTCGAGTCAGCAAGGGAAGTCGAGAAAGGAGAAAAAGGAGGATCGTTTTGGAACGGTTAAACGAACAAGAGAGAGAGAGAGAGAGGGAGAGAAAGAGAGAGAGAGAGAGAAAGGAAGGAAGAAAGAAAGAAAGGAAGATAGAAAGAACGAGGGTGAAACTCCGTTACCGTCACTGCATCGACTCTAGAGAAGGGTGGCACATCGTAAATTTTCAAATATTTTCCACCGTCCTAAAGCAAATCGGGATAGCGAGAATAATGCGACGTATGCAGAAACGTATGCAAGATTCTCACGACTTTTATTCTTTTCTTTTTCCCTTTAAACTGTCCAACATATCAAAGAATTCTCTTCCTCCGTTTATTCTTTTTCCTTTTCTTTTCCTTTTTCTTTTCCCCCCTTCGTTCGTTTCTTCTTCTTTTTTTCCTTGGCCTTTTTATTTTTCTTTCTTTTTTTTTGGTTTTCTTTTGTTTTTTTTTTTTTTGTTTTTTTTTTGTTTTTTTTTTTTTCATAATTCCACTTGAACGCATATTTCGTTAAAAAATACTCCCTCTCGGGAAAGTAGGATATCCCGATCCGGACTTTAGCTTTGGAATTATAACTAGTCGACGACTCTCCCGAACGAATAGGCAATAGTGGAAGATATTTATAGAGTTTTCAAATCGAATCGATATGGAGCACGTTCCAAGTGGGAAATCGTGCCAGAGGATTTTATTTGGAACGAATTTGGGAAAAATTTTCGAGCCCGAAATATCTTTCTCTTTTTTTCTTACTCCTTCGATAGTAGGATTACAATGTATTCCAGTGTCATCGAGGAGAGTTTTTAACATTTATTTGATATATGTATATTTATATATTCAATATATATATATATATATATTCGAATCCTTACATCAGTAAATTCTTTTAAAGAGTTTTCTCTCTTTATCTCACACACACGCACACACACACAGAGAGAGAGAGAGAGAGAAAGAATGTATTCTGAAGTATTCTTTAAAAAGCATTAGAGAACAAAACCATTGGAATAATTTTTTTTCGGTAGAGTAACGGAAATGAGACTTCGGATACATCGTAATAGGAAATAATGTCATCGAATAAATCCACGATCAAAGAATAGAGTGTACTCGAATACTTGTAGGATACTTGGGGCCTTGTGCCAAATGGAACACGACCTCGTTGCTTCGTAACGGAGGTAAACTCACAGAGAAAAAGACAATACTCCCATCGAAATGAACGTTACATAGTAGTTTTATTTTTTATTTCCTCGTAGAGTTGAAAATTTACGATGGTATAAGAAAAACTTTGCCTCATTTATTTTCTTTACTTTCTTTATTTCTATTCCTTTTACATACTTCCAAAGTATATTCTTCGAAAATCAACAGATTTATCGAGATTTTCATGTCTTTTACTTCTTCTTTTCTCTCTCTCTCTCTCTCTCTCTCTCTCGCTTTTTTTTTTCTATTAGGTCTCCGTCTGTCTTTCATAGTAACAACGTCGAACATGATTCTAGTCCAGAGCGTTAAAATATTTTACTGCCGTTAACGTAACGAGAAAATTTTTCATTCGCTCTCGAGAAAGAGATTCGCGAATTCTCTCACGAGAGCCATCCAAACCTTTCTCCAGTTCTGGTGCACGATCGTAAACTTTACATTGTTCGCGATCCTGAAACAGATCGGAGATCAACCTTCCAAGTGGGATAGTTCAAGAGGAAAACCTCAGGTGAGTAACTTCGACGTTCGGATGACTGGCTCGTTACTTTTCTTATCTCGATGCATCATCCTAGAAACGGACCAGTTTCTTTCAACTTTTACGATGGATTTCGAATTCGTCAATTTTCCACTATGTTCTTCGAGACTGATGAAATGAATGAATATTCGTAAGTAAATTTAATATGATAATTTAATTAAATAATAAATCAAACGAATATTTCTTATTAAGTGTAATTGATATCAAACAATTAAATTTTTAATTTGTTCTACTTTGATTATTGATTTTAATTGATTAAAAAAAAGTAAACGACACGAAATGTTTTTATAATGACGTCCATACCATTTTATAATCTCAGATATTATTAGATTTATTTTATCGTTAAAAATAATATAAGATTATTTCAAACGTAATCGACGTATCTCGAGCTTCAAAATCTAAATCGACGAACCAAGAATTCATATTCACAACGTCGAGGCTCACTCACCTTAGACAATATAATCGGTATGGTGAATTAATAATCGCATGAATCGACGGCCGAACGTCATGGCGAATCGCGCTGAAACGTCCAATTCAAATTTGGTTATGATGTTCATCAGACCAATCACGCTCGGGCAAATCCTCTCGAAGCAAATCGCAACTGCGATTTCGTTCGTCGGAGGGAGATAGAGCTTAAATTTGTTCGAGCGTGCATAGTCATTCTAGTCTGCGATCTGACAATTATATTATAGTTATATTCGACAATATATCTATTTATGTACGAGTAAATCTGTAAATATATATACATTTGCAAATATTCTTTTATTAATTTTTTTTTCTCTCTTCTCTCTCTCTTTCTCGTTTATCAATTTGTCATATACTTTCAGAATTAATAAATTAATTAAAAAAAAAAAAAAAAGCAAGCAAGAATAGGAATTATAAATTGAATTAAATTGAAATTTCAACAAGTTAAAGCGATATTAAAACGTGGTAAAGGTTAAGTCGAGAACAATCGTTTGTAACGTCGATGGCACATGACTTCCACAAATCGTAGGTGACGTAGGAAACGCCATTCCACCCCTTTTCACTCAACCACCCTTTAACCATTCTCTCTCTCTCTCTCTCTCTCTCTTTTCCTCTCCTGAAAATAGCAGCAGCAGGAAACTTTAACCGGACGTGACAGACGCTTAGTTTGGCTTCTACTGCTAATTGATCAGAAAATCCTGTCGCTGATCCTGATGTATTATAATCCTTTGGCCGCGTATATCAAGCTTTTTGTGACGTTACTAGGACGTCAAAGTTTCACGATAAGGATTTATCCGTGGTATCATCGACAATTATATTTAACTCGAATTATCGTCTGTTGGATGTTAAATATAATGAGTTCGTTCGTCTGTTTTTTTCGTTTCTTTTCTTTTTTTTTTTTGTTTTTTTCTTTTCCTTTTTATTCTTATTTGTCTCTTAATTTCTGAAAATGCAAGTGCATGAAAAGGGAACTTTTCTTTTTTTCTTCTCCTTCTTTTTTTTTTTCCTTTTCTTTATTTGGACGAATTTTCTGTTACATATAAAGAGGCAAGCGTGTTACGTACATATATAATTTTCATTCACGGCAAAACACGCTTCCTGTATTCATAGATGCATCCTATTTTTCGCCTAGTGCGGCCCTCATCGCGTGAACCTTCACGAAAATGAAGTGCTTTCGTGAGATTCGTCTCGTAACCGTGAAGAGATAAAGAGAAAGAGAGAGAGAGAAAGAGAGAGAGAGAGAGACTAGATGTTGAAGGAGGTAGCCTGTAGATGTTTTACGACAACAATTTCAGCGCCTTCTTCGTATGCACGAAATTAAGGAAGCGAACAAGCGAGCGAACAGAGTACGGAAAACGGCTAACAATTTATCGAGGATGCCCTAACGAAACTATTCATTTCGTAGAATCTCGCAGCTTTCTGGCTGTACGATTATTCATAATTTATATTCTTTTATATTACACACGCGATATATTCATCCAAGAACTTTGCATATTTTCTTTCTTTTGTTTTGTTTTATTTTCAACTAAATATATACTTACATCTAGAGGTATATATAATATATATATATATGTATGTGAATATATATAAATATAGATTTCTTACTCGATGTCCTTCGAAAGAGGCCTCTTAAAAATAAGATAAATCGTTGATAAATTACTCAGAGAAATCATTCTCCTCCCGCTAACTCAGACGCAATGTCGACGCTTTTACCGACTCTCCATGCGACTAATTACGAACGATTAATCATTGTAGCCTGTCCCGACGGCAGTCGAGATGTCTACCTTCGATTTAACTTCTTTTCACCAGCGTCGATAACCGAATGAAGCGCGTGTGAGAGAGAGAGAGAGAGAGAGAGAGGGAGAGACAAATGGGAAACATTGTAAAAAATGAAATTAATCGTTTATGCCTTTAAACTACTCGAAGAGAGAAAGATAAAAATGAAAAAAAAGTTGTAACAAAGTAATTTAATCCTTTCCAATCTATCGTAATGGCACAATATCTGCAAATAACATTTGATTCTTTTTGATTAATAAGAGGCTATTTGTTTCTTATTAAGAGACTATTTGTCTCTTATTAATCCAGGATTATTAGCTCATTTCAATAATGATCGAACGCAGTAAGATAGAAAAGGAAAAAGGACAAACAAAAAGAAAGAAAGAGAAAGAGAGATATAGAGAAAAACAAAAAACAAATTTCGCTTAGGAAATATTCATTCAAGTGTTGTTACGATGTTCGATAGAAAGGGCTTTCGTGCTTGGATATTCTATTTCTCCTTCTTGCTGGAACATTCTAATGAGGCTAGTTCGGTGAAAAGCTACGGATGGAATGGGAGAATACGACGTGGTTTCTCTCCGCAAATGAGAACGCAACTGGAAGAGCTTCGTGGAATTTGATTCATCCGTTTCACGTTTCATTTTTAAGCTCTTCAGTGGAATACAGAAAAAGGACGAGAAAAAGGAAGAAAGAAGAAAAAAGAAAAGTTAAAAAGAAAGGAAAAGAAAAAAAGGAAAAGACGATAGAGAAAAAGAGATCCTCTAACTCGTGCCTTTTAAAATCTTAACGAAATCATTCTGATCTTTGATTATTTTAACCTCCACCCCTCCACACCAACCCGATTCAACCCAATCCACCTCCTTTTATGAGAAATCAAATTTTATCCATAACGGAGAAAGAAGTAAGAAAGCGAATGTTGTGTAATCATTTTTCTTTTTCTTCTTTTTTTTTTTTCTCTGTGTTTATTTACCAAAGATAAAAGCTTATCGTTGTTTTACTTCGATAGATTGAAGGGCAGAACAACGAAGAAAGTAAACCGATCGAATATATGTATGTAAGTACGTAATACTGTTTCACTATCCTGTTTCTTACACACACACACACACAGAGAGAGAGAGAGAGAGAGTGGGGAGGAGAGAGAGAGAGACAGAGACAGAGAGAGAGATAGAGACAGAGACAGAGACAGGCAATCTCTAAAGCCATTTCTCGATGGTAGAGCCACTTTTAATATTCTTAGACGATAAAACATCACCTGGATCTCGTCCAGGAACATTTACAGGGACAGATCTCCCGTGTATCCATGACGAACAAGCAATTTCCTGCACTCCCAGTTTCCTATCTATTTCTACGTACTTTCGCGTCGTCAAAGACAAATGTCGAAATTAAGAAAGTCGATCGCGCGAGAGAGACAGAAAGAAAGAGAAGGAAAGAGTGAGAGGAGAAAGAGAGAGAGAGAGAGAGAGAGAGAGAGAGAGAGAGAGAGAGAAAGCCTGTTAGCGTACAAAGTGAAATAAGAAAGGATGAAGCCCTGGGGTAAATGCGATCGTGTATTTTCCTTCCTCGAAAAAGGTCATTATTGACGCAAGCGATTGTTTTCTTTTCCTATCATTTTTTTTCTATCCTTTACGAAACATACACACTACATACATACAGAGAGAGAGAGAGAGAGAGAGAGAGAGAGAGAGAGAGAGAGAGAGAGAGAAAATGAGAGAGAAAGTACGAATACATATAAAAAATTTCATTTCGTTTATCAGAAAAATATTCATCCTTCAATTTAATACATCTACATATGGATATACGTGTGCATTTATATATATATATATATATATATATATATATATATATATATGTAATATATTAATAAAAATAATGAGGACGTCAATATTCAACAGAAATCATTGATGCAAACTTTATTTCAAATTTATTATACCCTCGATTTTATTTCGAAATTTAAACGGTAATATTTATTTTGTTAAAAGAGAAATAAAAAAGAGAGAAAAAGAGAGAGAGAGAGAGAGAGAGAGAGAGAGAAAAAAGAGAAAGAAATAATATTTTTCTTCGAATAAACGTTTACAACGTGTTCCGCGTGTTGTAAAAGAAAAGTCAACGACACGTTACGTACTATACTATATCTCGATATAGATCGGTGCCAAAGGCATTATAGAAAAATTTCTGATTCTTTACGATAGCAGAGTTGGTGTCGATGGTGGGGAGTGGCATCGTAAGAGGTGGCGGATCTGACAGTTGGAGAAAGCATAAATCAATGTGCCGGCATAATAATTTATCGTAAGCCATGCGCCTTGCGCAGCACATTTGTCTCTCTATTCCTTCTCTCTCTCTCTCTCTCTCTCTCTCCCTCTCTCTCTCTCTCTCTCCCTCTTTCTCTAGTTCTGTCCTGCATCTCTCTTTCGGTTGCATCTCCTTTCGTCGAATAATGCATCCGGACGCAACAACGCGGTATCTGATTTTGGCAGGGTCGCAATACTGCGCCTGGCACTGTGCCACCAGTCTATCAGCGTAATTATTTTTATGTCGTATTCCCTTCTATCTTTCTCTTTCTCTTTTTTTTTCTCTCTCTCTCTCTCTCTCTTTCTTTCTGTCTCTCTCTTTCTCCCATTCTCCACCCTTTCGCCGTCATGGACAGGCACTCCACGCGTTTCCATATTTCACTTCACTGGCCATCTTGACCTACCCCCTGCATCGACTCGTTTTGACCTTTTAAACTTTCGAGGCGATGACCCATAGCGTTCTCTCTCTCTCTCTCTCTCTCTCTCTCTTTCGAGCGCGCACTCACGCTTTTTCTCCTTCTTCAGTTTTTTCTTCTTTTTCAATTTTCTCTAAAAAGAACACAATCTGTTTCGAACTTTTATAACTACGTGGTTTAAAAACTCTATTTCTTCAGTATTCATCAGAATTTTCGACGATCTTCGAGATTACGTTAAAAGCACATTTTCCGATTCTATCTAATACACGCGCGCGCGAGAGAGAGAGGGGGGGGAGAGATAGAGAGAGAGAGAACTATACGTAGATATGCCAACTTCATCGGAGAAAAATCTTAGGTTTTATCTTTTAACGATTTGAAGTGAGATAACGAGTAGACCCATAGTTCGAAAGGATAGTTCGTTTCGTAATTATTTCGAAGAAGTTCGTTAGTGCAAATCGTGCGACGTGTTATTAACGAGTTCATTGAAAATTGAACGTGACTTTTTCATTGATGAAGGAGTTATAAAAGATCGTTTCTATATATACGCATTATATATATATATTTATATATATATATATATATATATATATATATATATATATATACGACTATAAACGTTAAAATAGATATTGAAATACAATTTCAAGGAAATTCCTTTGCCAGAGGATAGATTAGAAATTGAATTGGTTGTAGAGTATCAATCGAGTGACCTAAGGTAACGACGCGTTCGTGCGGAAACGATTAAATCCGGGGGAGGACGTGTCGATCTACAATCCGCAAGGACAGACACGAATTATTCTGTTGAGATCTGCTCAAGAGAAATCAACTGGCACAATCATGGCCATGTCCCTACGAAACACAGCTTTGACTGGTATAATTAGCTAGATGAGTGATGTGATTCGGTACGATCGAAATCTTCATGATAGATTCTCCAAGCTATACCGATGTCAAGGAAGGATCGGTACTGTAGCCTTTCGAACGGATATAACATCGTCTTCGTACATTTCACGCTTGAGTTCTTGCCTTGATTGCCTTCTAATTGATTAGTAAAGCTAATTAAGAGTTCTCACCTTGTGTCTGAAATGTCTATCGATTGATTGATTGATCGATCGATCGATCGATCGATCGATCCAAACGAATTACCAAACTCTTTACAAGAATATTCACTTTCATTAGTTCCTAGATAGATAGATAGATAGATGAATAGATACGTAGGTTTTAGTATTTAGATTACATAGATCCGATAACGTACCCGTTGTTCTCGATTGGCAACGAAATGTGCACGTAGATTCACCAATCCAATTCGACAATATATGCACATATATATGACGAATCTCCGTGTCCAATCACGATGCTCACAGACGCGAATAGATTCTCACCTTGTACGATTTGTCGTTACGCATGTAGCACAGGTCGTCTGTATTGTTGATCCATAGAGAACACAATCAATCCTATTGGAAAATATTCGTTCGTGTCGATGTTTAACAAAGGTCGTTATAAATCATTGTTTAACGATTTGGGTAAACTGTTATGTTTTTCTAACCTTTGTAAGTACTCTCTCGCATTTCGTATCGCGAGGTAGTCGTTGGTAGATCGTTGGAGAGTGAACATCGTCTGTAATTAACGTAACCAGGTTAACATTAATATTCTTTTTGATTTTTAATATAAGTATTCTTGTGCATGAGTGCATATGTGTGCATGTGTGCGCGCGCGCGCGCGCGTGTGTGTGTGTGTGTGCGTGTTTATAATTATATTATACTTTTATTATTAATTTATATATTATTAAGATATTCGAGATATATTTTTCATTTTGTTGAGATAAATTGCGTTTAAGAATAAATAGATCGGAGATAAATGTACATATTATGTGTGAGTGACACGTGAACGACGATTTACGATACCCTTGTTCGAGTTCTATTTCGTATATACGTTGGCACGTTGATCCCAACCGAACAGCAGTAGATTTTAGAGATTCGAAAGAAACAAGTATAACAAAGAGTATCAGTATTTTCTGTCACAGACAATGAATGCGAGCTAGAATGATAAGGGATTCTGCTGGGAGATCTATTTGGCTTGACCTACCGTTGCTCGTCCTATCGATTCCCGAAATGTATTGTATATGCATGCAGGTGCCAAATCCACGTGTTCAATCATAATAGCCATGGTGTACAGCTTTGACACTTCTGGTTAGTGATTAGTTGGACGAGCAAAATTGCTATATATTTCGTAATATTTGAAGTAATACAAATTTGTTTATTTAATTATGATAAAGGATTTAATTTATACGCTATTCATATAACTTAAGAGCCTGAAAATTTTGGAAAACAACGACTCGCTGGGATCATTTGTCGAACGAACGTAGAAGAAACTTATATTTTAGATAGTATGAAAACTCTTTCGAGAGTGTTTACGAAAACGGGAGTGTCGTTACGTTTCGAGTTCCCTCGCTAACTTAACTAAGCGACGCTGAGCGTGTCCCAGGTCAAAACTTATAATTAAGTGGTACTTGCCCGACGAAGAAAAGCGTAATTAAAAGTTTCTTCACAGCCGAATCGTCGGGGCATTTTCGTCCTGCCATTTGCCTTTCTCATTTTCCCTATTATCTATCGTTCGTGTTATCTCATCTTAAAATTTAAATTCTCTTTATTGATCCACAATCTTACCTTGTTTAATATAATAAGATATAATTAGTAACAATGTGAAAAATGTAAATGTATTATAAAAATGATTTACAAGATATATATATATATATATATATATATATGTATTTATTTATATTTTAAAATTTTGTTAACTCACGAAAAGGTCAATGAGATTCCAAATCGATTTCGAGCGATAACGAATAATAAAATCGTTCGTATAATATTAAACAATATGGAACCACACGCTAGCATTATTCATGTCTCATGCAAAATACATCAATTTTCGGAGCAGCATTAGCATAATCGATGAATAAAGCATATCGAGCAGATCAAGCAAATCGGCCAGATCGAGCTACGGAAAAGCTTTTGAAAAACCGACAATGTAAAGGTAGTAAAAGTAAATCGTATTTCGTCTGTCATATCTCTTTCTCTTTTTCTCTCTCTTTCTCTCGTCATGATATCTCTGTAGATTAATTTCTTAGCACGCGTTCGGGTACGACACTCGGGAAATCATATCTTGGAGAAAACAAAGAATGAGAAAGCTTTGCAAACGAGACAAGATGTTTCATGGGGATTAAATCTCGTGGCTGCAGGACACGCGTATTCATTCATAAAGTGAGTGCTTGCATCATGTCGCATTGTGAATGAGATAAAAAGAGAGGTATATATATATATATATATATATATATATATATAGGTAGATAGATAGACAGATAGATAGATAGAGACAGAGAGAGAAATAGAGTAAAAACGAGAAGATTTAGAAAAGGTAAAGGAAGAATTCGTACAAAGAAGAAGGAAGAAGAGGGAAAAAGAGAGAGAAAGAGAGAGACTAAAAAGGATAGCACGAATAAGGCGTAGAGGTAAAGGATGAGAGGGGGAAGGAGGTAGAGAAAGGTGAACTATATCTCGGCCAGATGCTGGTGTGTCTGAATTTCTAGCGTAGACTCCTTACTATAGTAGTTCTCCATTTTCCAAGTAAGAATATTATGCAACCGAATCGCTCAGCTAAGGAAGAACTAAGTAAATTTCTCACCATCTTCAGGACCGCCGGCCATTTGTGCCGAGTAAATTTCCTCTCCTTACTTGTTTCTTTTCCATCTCCGCCCGTCGAAAGGGAGTAAAAGCTTTTCGTCTTCTCGCGGTCCTTCCTTCTCGCGCGATACGAGGAAGGTCCTCTTATTCTCTTCGAGATGAGAGAAAGAGAGAGAGAGAGAGAGAGAGAGAGAAAGAGAGAGAGAGAGAAAAAGGGAAAGAAAGAAAGAGAGAGAGAGAGAGAGAGAAAAGAGCTAGCAGTTTCAACATAGTCGCTCGATATCAACCTTCTACGTTGGAGTTTATCGTCGTCGTTCGAAAGTGCCGATAGAGAAAGCTATGCTTTTCAACTATGAGTACCGTTCTACAGAATATATATATATATATATATATATATATATATGTATATGTATATATATATATTAATTTAGAAATTAGACTTCAATTTAGACTAATGTGCAACTCATTCCTCTTTCCAATTTATTTTTCTTTAAATCGAACTAAATAAATTCTAAATTGTTACGTATAGTGTATCAACACCGAGAGAGGAAGGGAAAGAAAGAGAGGGGAAGAGAGAAGATTGAACGACCAAAACAAACGGAACGTAAAAGTACGACCAGTTTCCTATCAAAGTTTGTAATTAGTCCGAATCGATGCTTACAATCGTACTCTAGAGATACGTATTAACAAAGACAGATAATGAACGTACATAGACTAAAACACATTCGTATATATAGATACGAATAACTACACAAACCTACTTCTAATCGACTATTTCTCTCTTTCTCTCTCTCTTTCTCTCTCTCTCTCTCTCTCTCAGTCTCTTTTAGTCGATAGCAAAAGCGTACGCTCTCGAGAGTAGACACGTCGTTCGTATCCTTTTCTTTTTTTTTTCTTCTTTTTTTTTTTCAGAAAGGTCGGACGGAGGCTGTATTTTTAAGCGGTGGAAGCGGTTCGGCTTCGCCTGGTCCAGTAAATTTATCCCTCGCGTTACTCCTGGGTCCATTTCGTAGTTTTCGCAGAATAGAGCTTCGCCACCACCGTCTGTGGTGGTTCTAGCCAGTGTTAGAAGCTTTAGATCTATCAGACGGTCCACTCTGGGGGATGCTTACCTGTCCAAGGGATGCTGTTCTCTTGTACTTCCCTTCACGGTTCCTACCTATCCTTTCTCTCTCTCTCTCTCTCTCTCCCTTTCTCTCTTTCTCTTTCTCTCTCTTTCTCTCTCTCCTGTTTGCTCTTGGTTGAACTATTTCGTTCAACTCCCCTCCCCCTGTTCGCAAGCTCACCGAACTTGGCTATCGGATTATATCCGTCTCGGAGGAAGTGCACGTCGACCTTGCAGCATCCACTTCCCTTTTTACCTAGCTAAAGTCGATCACCGTTTTCAAGACCCATGGGAGTCTTACCAATGTTCCATATGTGAATATATATATATATATATATATATATATATATATATACCTATATATATATATATTCCTTTTCTTCTATATATATAGTTATATAGTTATATAGTTATGAATAGGTATGCTTCTTTTCAAATCGAATAATACGTTCGTTAGATTAATAGTTAAAAGAAAAAAATTTATTGACCAGGAAACAAAGAACGAATTCATTTCCTCATTAAACAGACAATATTTCTTCGATCTTTTCGTTTTTAATAAACGAAACGTAATTGATCTTGCTTTATACGATGCCGGACAGAGAGATATTGCAGAATTTAAATCGTACATGCCAATCACTGAATCGATCGCTTCTCTATCAAGAGAATACATACATAAATTGCTACGTAAGTATAATCTTTCGTAAATACGAGTAAATATACATAAACGGGGAATAAAGCGGAGTATGGTTATTCGAAATGAATCATTTCACATATATTCGTTATATTTTCGCTTTCGTGTAACGAAAAGGAGAAGAAACGAAAAAAAAAAGAAAAAGAAAAAGAAAAAGAAAAAAAAGAAAGAGAGAGAGAACATACAGCACTTCTTACGATTATATTCGATTGTAGAAAATAAAAAGAAATAGAAAATTCTTACTGAAAAAACATATATCGTCGTCATTGTGATATATGTATATTATATTATATATAAGAAAAGAAAGAAAAAAAAAGGAAGAAAAAAATAGAAGAGAAAAAAGATCTATCGGTTCGGATCGTTATAGGAATGTGCCTTCATGGAGTTGCTAGCTATTGCTCGTTTAAGAGGCAAACAGAGAGAGAGAGAGAGAGAAAGAGAAAAAGGGAGAGAAAGAGAGAAAGAGAGAGAGAGAGAGAGAGAGAGAAGAGGTTGTATCGGTACGCCGGTACCCCACTTCCGGTTGACAAAGCGGATATAATGCAGCGATAGAAGAGAGGAACGGAGGTTGAACCCTCTGGGCACAGCCCCATCCATTTCCGCGGAACTGACATTTCTATCGAGATGTAGTTTCTCTTTAAAAACTTTCTCGAAGGATCTAGAAGCCCGTGCATGCTTCTTCCTCTTCTTTACCCCCTTTCAGGGTTCTTTTCTTTTTTTTTTTTTTTCATTTTCTTCTTCTCCTTCTTCTTTTCCAACCATTTTTTCGCTTACTCTGTTTCTCTTCTTTTATCTCACTCTCTCTCTCTCTCTCCCTCGCTCTCTTTCTTTCTCTCTTTCTCTCTTTATCTTTATCTCTCTCTCTCTCTCTCTCTCCCTCTCTCCCTCTCTCTCTCTCTCTCTCTCTCTCTCTCTCTCTTTCTCTTTCTTTCTTTCTATATCTCCGCAATATACTATACGATACTGCACGTCTCTCTATTTATATTTCGCAATTTACGAGCGCTTGCTGCTTATATCGAGTCCTCTCCCACTCTTTCTCTTTCTCTCTTTCATGTTCCACCTGAACCTATAGGTGCACGTATAGAGACACGCATTCATATTATATTTCTATAGACGCATATACGTGTACGTAAATACACCGATATATATATATATATATATATATATATATAAATATATATATATATATATATATATATATATATATATATATATATATATATATATATATATATATATATATATGTGTGTGTACGTTTATGTGTATGAAAGCGAATTCATAGAAACAGTTGTTGTACTTTATCCAAATATATGTATGTATGTATATGTATACGTACATGTAAGTACGTACGATCCATATATGAATGTACTCAAGAATGCCCCTATGTTTTTGTTTTCCTATTTGCTTGTCGGAATTATTCACTCGTGTTGAGTTCAATCTCTGGCCAAAAGGAGCTTATTAATTTCGAAAAACCGCATATTTCATAATCAGTGAGAATTTCATTGGGTAGATGGATTATAAAAGACGAATTGTGTCTCATCAATTAGGTTCACAATCAGTTTGCAAGAAGCACTCGCGAAGAGAACTTAATGGAGATTCTTTTTTCTTTTTTCATTTTTTTTTTTTTTTTATTTTTATTTCTTTTTTTGTCCTTTTTTTTTCTATGAAATTATTCTTAAATCTAACAGAAAAGAATTCAAGAGGAAAGTAAATAAGTAAATACCTTCGTTGTCTTACAGGATGTAATCGATTATAAATATCGAATATAAATTTGAGAATTATAGACTTATAAAAATAAGAAAGAGGAAGATCGATCGCTCCATTTATAATGTTATTTTTATACAATATCGATTTTGTTTTAAGTGATGAGAAAATATCAAAAAGTCAATTCGTACGCATATAAAAAAACTTTCGAATATTTCTTGTTAGCCTGTTTCTTGCTTCTCGATAATCGATTTTATATTTCATGGATCAGTTCTTTATTTAAATAAAAAATAATAATAAAGAATCGAAGATAGTATTATTTGTGTAAGTTTTATTTTTATGTATATTTCCAATTTATTTTTTTTTCTTTCTCTTTCTCTCTCTCTCTCTCTCTCTCTCTCTCTCTCTCTCTCTCTGACTCTCTTTTTATCTTTTTCTTTCTCTTTCTCTTACGTGTTCTTATTACAACGTAATACGCGAGCAAGGAAAACACATTTTCGACGACAACGACGACAACGACGACAACGATGACAACGACGACAACGAGAAAGATGTCGAGCTTGCAAAAACGAGTTGCTTCCTCCGATTGTATCAATTTCGTCGTCGTTGTTGTCCGACGTCCATAAAAATAGAAAGCAAGTAACCATTCATAAGTGAAGTGCCTTTTCTCTGAGTTTTTATATTTTCGTTTGATCGAAGGTTTCAAGAAATTGTCCAGGCTATTAATTTACATGAAACGAAAAAAAAAAAAAAAAAAAAAAAAAGAAAAAATCAAGCAAAGGAAAAGAAAATATATTTTCATTCGCGTACACATGCAAATGACTTTTTTTTTTCATAATAAAGCAACAATCGTGAATGCAAATATTAGATATGTGAATTTTAACCTCATCGTAGAGTTCACATATTTAATAATACTACCGAAGTACTCCAGGAAATTATTATATATTCATGGTTGAAAAATTTCCAAAATTTTTCAAACGAATTAATAATATACTGTTTATGGTGTCAATGTTGTATATAGATATTTGTTGAACATTTTTTTTCTTTTCTTTTCTTTTTTAATTTTAATAATTTATATTAGCAAACGTGAAGGTAATGGGATGATGATAGTTAAAAACAAATGAGAGTATCGATTAATCGAGTAGATAGGAGATTACAAAGAAAAGGAATATCTATCATCGTTTGAGTTTGAAGGAACCTTACCATAAATGAAAAGCTCTTAATTAGATATTAAAAATATTTAAGAAATGTCGTTATCTCTAAGATAGTAGTCTTCTACGTTTCACGTATTTTCTAGTAAGTAGTAAGAAAGAAAGAAAGAAAGAAAGAAAGAAAGAAAGAAAGAAAGAAATGATCGGTCTTAAGAGCAAATTCGAAAAGCGTTTATCTCGGATCTCTTTAACGAGATCATCGGAACTCGTAACAACTTGCCTGGAGCGATTGGATTCGATAGTTCGACACGATTATCGGATTAGTATTAACTCTCCGATAATGTGACGGGTTTGCACTAACACCTAGGTGATAATTGTTTCTACATTTCTACGAAACCTTCAACCTGTTCTTCCACTTGCCAGTCATAACGAACTAAGCGAACACATAGACAAAGTTCCGAGTTTCTCGCGGTTTACGATTGGACCGTAGCTTTGACTACGTCGATTCATTTGCTATACGTTGTGAGTGTTGCCGAACGAAATGCATCGAGTATACCGTGAATTGGTGCTTTCTCTTGCGCGGCCGAATGGTTCACGAAAGTTCAACGAAAGCTTGCTAGTGATGGGTGGCTCACCTTCACTTTCACACTGATCACATTCAATACTTTACGTATGGAGTTTTAGGATCGTCGGTGGTAAAACCGACGAATTTCTCTATATAGTCGATGACTAACGTGTGTAGTATCGACTTTGTGTATGTGTGTATTTTACGACATATTCTTTCACTTTTTCTCTCTCTCTCTCTCTCTCTTTCTTTCTCTTTCTCACTTTCTGTCTGTCTCTTCGTGATCACACATACATATAGAAGTGCGTACTTGTATCGTAGCCAGCTAAAATGTGGCTGACCGTTGCACCAAGAGAGAACGAGTGGTTGGCGAATTGTAAAAGGGAAGGAGACCAAGTGGAATGAACGTACAAGAGTGAGATAGTGAACCAGTGTGTGTATATGTGTATGTGAAAGAGAGAGAGAGAGAGAGAGAGAGAGAGAATGTGTATATGTGTGTATGTATGTGTAAGGGAAAGAGATCCAATGTAAAGGGGCCACCGTTCGAAGCTTCAATAGGATTGGATATCGCATGGGGTAATCACATCGCTCGTGGAACCACTAGCACGTTCCCGCATATTGGACCTAGGCTCTACAACCTTGCCTACGCACTTATTCGCGTTGCTTCGGTCCAGCCGATATCACGTTTCTAGCTTGTCTGAAAATGAAAAAAACGAGAGGGAGAGAGAAAGATAGAGACATGCTTCATATACTTTTTTAACTAACTTCCAACGTCGCTTACGTTTCCCTTGTTCGATTTTTTCTATAGGTTTATCTTGTTTCTTTTCGTTTCCTTTTTTTTTCTTTTTTTTTCTTTTTTCTTGTTTTTTTTTGTGATCTTTCTAGTTCCTCTTCGTAGCATCAAGTGGTATAAAAATTTATATTATATACGTAATCGTGTTAAAAGTAATAATGATAGAAATGAATAAAATCAATGATTTATTTTATATTAATACTATACGAAAATGTCTTATAAATAAGTGTAAAGTTGAATGGATCATAATAGCATTATATTCATTTGTACTATTATATTTTCTTTCTCTATTGATTTATTCATAAAAGAAGCGAATTCATGCTGGTTGTCGAACCAACTATAATCTCAATGTCCATTCCCCTTGTATTAATTCATGTGAAATTGTCCCTCATAACATTACCGATTCATGTTTGATTGACGACCCGCAAGCGTTAATGTACACAGGAATAATTCGATAATGATCGCCTTAATGATAGTGTATGTATTTTGGTCGTTGACATAAAACAGATCTAATCTATATTGTTTCTTTTTTTCTAATTAAAGTTCTTCGACTCGATTGATATATCGAAAGGGATAAAAATTAATTACGATGTGATATGAATTATAAAGATTATAAAATAAATCAATTTTAAACTTTGAATACTTGTAAGTTCTAATTCTTAAAAGCGTATTATGATTATCTCCGAGATCGAAAAAGTTTGATTTGAATTAAGGGACAAAGCTACACGTATCTACATCTAAAAAATAAGTATATAATATAAGCTATAAAGATATGATATAATAACTTTATCGTTGAACAGCTTGAAAATTATTATTATTATTATTATTATTATTATTATTGTTATTATTATTATTATTATTATAATTATTATTATTATTATCAATATCATTTATTTTTAAAGCCATCCATTCGAAGTTTTGTATATGGACGTTTATTCTAGCGTGCAAGTGGCCCCATCATATCATAATTTTGCGATGACGAGAGACGAGCCGCGAATTTTGATTTTCCACGTTTCTCTCGTTCGCGACCGCGATAAATTTTATCATGTTTTACGCGCTTCCACACGGCTTATCAGCGAATATCAATGTAACTGTCGCGTTTCCTAGATGGCATACTTACTCAGCCGGGTTTGCACGAAAAACCGTGACTATGCGCTATTTATAATTCCGACCACGTTATCGTAGCTCGTCGTTTGACGGCTTCGTATCACGTTACCTGCGTTACACTTTCGCATTAGTTACCTATATCTGTGTTTTTTCCTACAAGTCGATAATTTATTCTCTTTCTTTTTCAACATACATATTTAGGTTATTTTTTTCTTCTTTCTTTATCTTTTTTTTTTATTTTTTTTTTTTGTTTCTTTTTTTTTTTTTTGTAAAGTTTCATAAACTCACGATTATATTACGGTTAAATAGAGTCAACAAAAAAAGTAAGTGGTAAAATAATGTCCTTGGATTTAAATTAAAAAAATTTCAAGTAATTTTACGATGCAAAAGCTTCACATTCTTTCTCCGGTCTATTATTATATTAACATTATGAAGGATATTGACGAATGGAGAATTTTAATTACGGAAGAAGTCCTCGAGAATGCCATTCTTAATTTTCCAAATAAGAAGATAAAATGCGAGTATCGAAAGTATTCGTGATATAATACATTGAAACGTATGATTTAAGTATAATTGTACGTATCAGTTGTATATATGTATATATATATATATATATATATATATATATATATATATATATATATATATATATATATAGGAAAATATTTCTAGGACGAATGAAATATAACATAATATAGTTAATTCGTTTGCACTAGTTCGAGTTTATATTCTTCACTTTTTCCTTGGCTCCTAGTTTCGTTTTCTCACCCATAACGTTCGCTAATATTCTGTTGATGAATGCAGCAAGGATGTTAGATAAAACGTGCTACCGGTTGATTCAGTGAAACACGGAAACTCGACGAAATACTGCGCAAAATCCTCCAACGACGAGGAGCCACATCTCACCTCGAAATTCGTTCTCGTCAGGAAAGTAGCAGGCTATCTCGTATAGAAAACCGGTAGAAGTGTGGGTGTGTCTCGTTGTTGGTCTTTGGTCATACTCGCATTTAATTTGAAAACCACCTTAAATTCACTTAGTCACTCTTCTCCCTATGAACCTCGTGATATATTGAAATAAACGTTTCTAGTTTATAGTGATTAATGAATTTCTCGAGTCATGTATTTTTTTTCTTTTTTTTCTTTTTAAAATTTTTTCTTCTTATTTTTGCTTTTCATTTAGAACACGCATGCTTTGCATACGTAAATACGCGTTCCGAGTTACGACGTAATAACGTCGTTATTATTTATTAACGTTAGAATTTACGAGATATAACCAAGCTTATTATGATTACTGTCGTGGACCAAAGACGACGACAACGACGACGACGACGACGACGACGACAACGACGACGACGACGACGACGACGACAACGACGACAAGGTTCGTGAGAACGTGTAATCGTGAAACTGGGTGGAGTCCTTTATATCCAATGTACTATTATAGAGCTGACTATCGCATTTCATTCGCTTGAAAAAACAGTGATTTATAATGCTTTTCTTTCGATCTCATTGTTTCACGATTTTTACC
Organism: Vespa velutina; assembly: GCF_912470025.1. Taxonomy (NCBI): domain Eukaryota; kingdom Metazoa; phylum Arthropoda; class Insecta; order Hymenoptera; family Vespidae; genus Vespa; species Vespa velutina. The sequence continues at coordinate 2,090,489 of NC_062192.1, forward strand.
ACACCTTCGAGTCTCTTTTCCTCATCGGATTTTCAAAAGTATTCGTGTGAATCGATACGAGTGAATAACTACTTTACACGACAATGAAGTGTGTTGAATTAATACTGACTTTACATGGAATATTTCACATATAATTTGTATATAAAATAATATTTGATAATATGATGTACCATGCCAAATATCGTTGATAGCAATAATGAAAGATTTCGTTTGATTTCTTTTTTTTTTTTTATTTCTTTTTTTTATCTGAAATATAATCGATTAGAAATAATATCTTAAAATCTAATCTTACGAATAAACGACGACGTTGTTTCGATATAGATAGACGGAAGAGTAACAATGAGAAATCCGAGATACGAGTACGATGCGTGACTGACTATTAAACCGCAAACATTACACCGAAAGTTGCCAATTATTGCCTGACTGCGTCGCTTAGTGGCAGAGGGGTTGAGCGCAATTAATTTGCGGTCGTAACGCGCTGTATATAGCTTACCGATGTGACCAATAACGGTAATTATACTAATTACGCTTGTGCTTAATATGCGTTGCACAGTGGATATATTAGAAATTGCTCAGTAACCATCGATGCGTGCATCTTCGAGAAATGAATATATTAAATGAGGACTTTTATACGATCATTATTAATTTTTAAATCGACTTTTCAAATTCATAAATATATACGATAGCCTTTAATTTGATAATAATAATCAGACAGGAATAACATTTTCCAAGTCATCGATTAAACACAGTCAGAAGGATTAACATTGGCTGGTGGTATACGTTATCATAAGACGACAGTTACTGCAGACACGAGGAATAATTGATTCAATTACGTGTACCTTGCTGCTCCTGTATACTTGATTTATATACGATGTCTCCCCATCAAGGAGATTTAGTTTATCCTGTGATATACCTAGCATACAGATTTGTTATCATTGAAAAATCATATTCGTTAAGTTTCTAACCAATAGTTAGTCGCTTTGTCGAGGCATCTTTTAATTATTATGATATATGTATTTATATATATATCCTATTCGCAAAGGAAAGATGAGAGAAATGAAAAGAGAAAAGAAAAAAAGCTTCCTTTTCTATCGATCTAACAAAATCTAAATAAGAGAATAAAGGTCGTTGGTTATCGTAGAAGTTTCATAATCTTTGAAGAAGTTTCAAAAAACTTCGTCCATATTTTCTGGCCGGGAAAAAATGAACGAAAAAAAAAGGAGAGAGAGAAAAAGGAAGAAAAAAAAAGAAAGGAAAAGAAAAAAAGTGAAGAGAGAGAGAGAGAGAGAGAGAGAGAGAGAGAGAGAGAGAGGAAAAAAAGCAAAGAACGAAGAAGAGAAAATGAGAATAATTTTCGTTTGAACGCTTAATCAAGAGTTTCGTGTCGCTATGGAACGGGACGGGATTAAAGGAATTCGCGGAAAAGCAAATTAGACAGAACCTTTGCGATCTTGTAGTGGCGAACATGCGAGGCGCATAACTCTAGGAACATGAATGTAGCGCCCAAGCGTATGAGGCTAGTAGAGGAGGAGTAGAGAGAGAGAGAGAGAGAGAGAGAGAGGATAGTTTCGAATGCGCTAACTAAATGCAGCTTGCATAGCTCTTAAGTGAATTCCGCGGCGTGTACCGGCGCCGCTGGCTTGCAGTTTCCTCAATTCGAATCGATCGTTCGTTCAAAATTCCTGCTTGATCCATTTTCTTTCTATCTCGTTTCATTGCGATCCTTCTCTTTCCACCTCTTTTTCTCTCTCTCTCTCTCTCTCTCTCTCTCTCTCTCTCTCTCTTTCTCTCCTTTTTTTTTTTTTTTTTTAATACAAAGGAAAATTAAGAATAATGAAAAATAATGTGCAAAATTTGAGGAACTCAATTAGCCAATTTAACAAATTCAAAAGCAAAGTTCTCGATTACTCATCGACGACCTGATTCTGTTTTTGATTTAATAACGAACTTTATGAATTATTGATTTTATAGCTTCTAATTTATGAAAGAATGGATGCTATTTATCCTTTACATTATCTTCGATATCGTGTTTTGTTAGTTCTAATTAATGATTCGAAATATAAAATGTTTTGTCACGTGAAAGTTCATTTTTTCTTTTTTTTATTTTTTTTTTTTTCTTTGCTCATCGAAGTGACATTATTAAACGTTAATGACGTCGCTAATAAATCTTCAACGTGTAACTTATGTTTTTTTATAAAACTTCAACGGATTTATTGTTTCAATTGTTCGTTAAGGAATGTATACATACGACTGTCAGCAAAATTTTTTAACTGAGAGGTCATTGCGGTTGAACTTTAGAAAAAATTACGAGCTTATGTGTGTCGTAAGAAGGTTTAATAAAGCCGAATGAGCTGGAAGTTCGATTAAGCGTTCGATGCAACTTAAAATCCAAAGATGCTGACCGTACGATACGTGTTCCTCTCGTAGAAATTCTTGAAGAGAGAAAGAGAGAGAGAGAGAGAGAGAGAGAGAGAGAGGGCAAGAGAGAGAAAGAGAGATATATATAGATATAGATATATAGAGAGCTGACCGTTCGATTGCAACGTGTGCCCGGCAACCGCACGTGACTAACACTCTAATTATGTATTTAGTCTTAATTAGGCGGGCGTTACGTTCTCGTGACTGCAGGATGCTCGGAACGGAAGTTCAAAGTCTCCCTTGCTGGAAGCTCGTAACACGCTTTCAACCACGCCAGCTGTCAGACACCTCTCTCAACCAGAAATTACACTTTCCGTGCTCTCGTTAAGGGAAAATCACTTCTAATAACGTACGGCAAATCGTATGTTTCCTTGTTCCTATCTTTAACTAATAAGGTTACGTCAGCAAACTCAATGTCTTATTTGTTTGTATGTTATACCTATTCTGTATGTGATATTTGTTCGTATGGATACGAATTGTACAATTTGGCTTAATATTTTCATTCTAGATCTTTTAAGATCATGATCATATCTGATGAAATTTTTATGATCGACAATAAATTACTTTACTCTTGACGAATCCGAATGACGAAGATATCAAATTCAAGATTCATAATAATATCAAAGTGATTTGCTTGGAGTTAAACACGTTCGATAATAGTTTTACATTAAATCGTATTGAATATGAATTCTTTGTAAAAAGAAAAAAAAAAAAAAGAAATATGGAGAAATAAAAGAAAGGAGAGGGTGGGGTGGAGGGAGGAGTAGAAAAAGATTCTTTTACAAAGGCATTAGTTTTCCCATTAACATAAGTACACATCACCTCGTAATTACGCAAATCCCTCGGCACGATATTTAATTTTCATGAAAACTTCCGGTCGCAGTTGCCACTGCTTTTTCTCTCTCTCTCTCTCTCTCTCTCTCTCTCTCTCACTCTCTCTTTTTTTTTCCTCTCTACTCGACCCAACTTTCGTAGTTAGATACTTCGAGACTGCAAGTTGGCAAAGTTTTCAAACAGCTACGGTTCGTAGCCATCGGTAAGCCTACATTTAACATTTTCAAAGAGTCGAAAACTCCATTATTTCGATAGAAGCCGTCTTGACGTGACCGCTGTTCGAAATTTCACATTAATTTCAGTATAAAAGAAACGAAAGCGAACCTTTAGTAGCACTTAAAAGATAATATAGAATTTCTCTAGGAGGTTAGAGAAGAAATAAAAGTGGACAAGAAGAAGTAGATGTAGAAGAAGTAGAAGAAGGCCATTCTCTCGTGACGGGGTAACGGCGACGACGATGCCCGCTCGAATGATTTTGTCGAATCGACGAAACTTTACCCGTGGGTGCTTTTTCATGAAATCCCGGTCCGTTTGTTCGTCAGGAGACAGTCCTGGTTCAGCAGGTCTGATATATCGTCTCGATAGCGCCGCCTCATTCAGACGTTATAACCATTAAACTCTGATCTCGCTCACAAGCCGCGAGAGAAAAGAGAGAAGAAGAAGAAGAAAAAAAAAAAAAGAAAACTTTAAGATATCGAATAACTATCTTGCGTCGATTGTTTTTCTATTTGATAAACCACATTGAGATTATTCTAAAGAATAAATTACTATAACATTTCATTTGAAGATCATGAAAACGGAAACATTTATAAGTAATCGCTTTGACAGAAATTTAAAGAAAAAAAATTTGTGCGATCTCGAAATAGTCTTAATAATTGTCATTAATTTCAAGAAATTTAATTTACATCAATGACAATGAACAAAATCTAAAGGTTTACAAGTGTTACGAATGTTTTATACGTATAAAGATAAAAATAAAGGTTTTTGGACGTGGGGCGGGGGGTGGGGGGTTGATTTGATATAGGGAGAAAAGTGAAAGGCGATAATCGCGAGAAACATTGTTCGCAAGGTTCAATGGAGAAAAGGTTTGCCCTACCCGTAACGATAACGCAAAATTATTTTCCTCGTAGAGACCTAGAGTCCCCGTGGGTGCTTTTTCAAGAATTCACGACACCCTCGACCTGCTCGACAGGCCGGTTCACCAGGTCTCTGATATATTGGTCCGATAGTGCCGGTTCATTCAGACGTTATGCCCATTAAACTCTGATTTCGCCGCCACCGCCAGCAGACGGTGACTATGGTACGAACCAAGGAAAACCGTTCTCCAACTGCTAGATAGCTTTTCAATGGAAGCGTTCATTTATTCTCGCCCGAGGTAAACGTGACAGTCGTCGGCGACACAAGCTGTTGGGTGAGCCAAGGGCTTCTCGAATTACGAAGGATGGGAAGAGAAAGGGAGAAAGAGGGAGAGGGTATAGTTGAAAGTAGACGAAACAGAGATAGAGAGAAAGAGATGGATAGAGGTAGAATGAGAGGAAGAGGGAGAAAATTCAGGTCACAGGACAAGGAAGAAGACGATGCCTCAACTGGGGATAGACTGGAAGCAAGCATAAGCTACCATTCTTCTCCTTACTCTTGGAAAACCTTAAAGCGGACTTTCATGAGGCGAGAAGAAAGTCCAACGGATCTCTTTCGAGCATGCACGAAGACCCCTCATGCTAACGAGCCTTTCATCGATTTTCGATTTCCTAAAGAAGAAGAATATGACAGAGAATCCTCTCGAATTAGTTCTCCGTGAAGACGAATCGATTCTCTATCTCTCCCTCTCTCCCTCCCTCTCTCTCTCTCTCTCTCTCTCTCTCTCTCTCTCTCTCTCTCACTCATGAACAATCCTTCTCTTTCCATGTTTTCGGGAGGATGAATCTGCGGTTTGGCTCTTCTCGCGTGCGACTAATTATCGACAAGGAGAGGAACCCGCAACTTCCGGTTTGAGCTTCAAAGTCTTTGGTGTCTTGTAGCGTACTGCTATCGAAACTCGAAGGAATCTTATCAGAGAGTAATCCTGAAACTCTATAGATAAATCGAGGGAATAAAGGGTAAGGTAAAAGCCTTTACGAAACACCGATGTGTACTTGGCAGATATCAACAAAGATCAACGGTGAGAATACGTTCTTCACTTAATCTTTGTATGCACTTTTCGATCAAATTGAAAGGAGACAAATTTTTGTGTTATTTTATTATTGCTCATTTGTTTATTTATTTCCATATGAAATTTCGTTAATGATTAAAGTGATCAATGAATTTAAGGAAAATAAACATCAATGAGGACTATGGTCGATTAGATGGAAGTAGAAGGGAGATAATAGATAATGTTAAGCATTCAAAGAGATTAGACGGAGAGAGAGAGAGAGAGAGAGAGACTCAATGTGGTATCGACGATAGAGGAAGATCAATTCGTAACGCTTCCGCTTTGCTTACTTAGAAGTTTGCCTTGTTTTACGTCAAACCGCGTACACTGTATGAGTAACGTTTAATTACCTATGATACGAGGAAACACAAAGTAAGTAAGTACTTGAGTAGCACAAAGTAAAACTATTTCCTCCCATCTTCGAAGCTTCCGTCGATGTTAAAGGAACTTTCTAAGGAGCGTGCAAATGACAAGTAAAACGTCTTCTCACTCCTTCTCATTGTCGTTGTCATCTACGTTCGAATAATCAAAAAAATGTAACGATTACACTTTTACATTTTATAATCGAAATTTTCAACGACGTATTCATTTATTGGAATTCTTTAAGAAAAACGAAAAAAATTCGATTGCTTTAATAAAAACAAAACAAAACAAAAATTTTTTATAATACAAGACAAATCTCGCAAATTACTTTTTTACGATCGATTATGATTTTTTTTTTAAAGAATGATAAATTTGAATTTTAATATTTAAAGAGAGTGGGTTCTACTTCTCTCTCTCTCTCTTTCTCTTTCTCTTTCTTTCTCTCTTTGTTGAATTACAGGATGGTCTCAAGAACTTTCTGGTAGTATCTGTCGGTGACAAGCAATAAGACAGAGACAGACAGAGAGAGAGAGAGAGAGAGAGAGAGAGAGAGAGAGAGATAGGAAGAGATCGTAGAACATTCCGAGACTCGGACGAAAGGTGAAATTGTCGGTAGGTATCGATTGCGGATTCGTGCTTTTGCATTATCTTCCACGCTATGGCAACTGCAAGCTTCAACCTCGAGAACATGAGGAAGAGAGAGAGAGAGAGAGAGGGGGGGAGGAGAGTATAAGCAGTAGTGTTGTGAAACGCACGTATCCACGGTATTTCCCTGGCAATCCAGAAGCCGCGCGCATTACATAAATTCATACACGCTTGTGGGTAGTCGAGAGAGAGAGAGAGAGAGAGAGAGAGAGAGAGAGAGAGAAAGAGAGAGGGTAGTATAGAGAGGGTAAGAGAGGTAGGTGAGTGAGTGAGTAGGAGGGTGAGATGGAGAACACGTTCCGTACGATAGTGTACATTTGAGATACAGCGGGCGGACTACGGTTCTAATTCCGATGACGTATGAGCTTGCATAACCTAGTTTTCTGTTTGCCAGTCCTCGGTAATGAGTTGTCTAGTCCACCCTCTTCCCCCTTTCTCTCTCTCTCTCTCTCTCTCTCTCGCTCTTCCTCTCTCTCGTTCCCCCTTTTCCTTCCACCTGTAACCTTCCCCTTAATCCGAACCTCCCTTGCCGCGAGCGTCGCGAGTCTCCTCGCGTGGCATCGCGGATTCGTCTATCATAAATTATACGCCTGACGGATATACGTCTCCTTCTATGTACATATGTTGATTTATATATACATATATATATATGCGTGTGTGTATATATATACATATATATATAAGTATATATATATACATTTTATATATATATATATATATATATATATATATATATATATTTGTAAATACACATGATTTGTACATGCCTACCACATAGAGAATATAACGGAGCTCTACCTTAGGTATATGAGATATAGAGAATGTTTGGGGTACTTGAAATATCCCAAGTTGAGAATCGTTTCTTCTTTCTTTTATTCGACTTTTTTTTTCTTTCTCATCGTACGCACGGCTTAGCTTTTCCTTATTTCTACCTTTTCCTTTTAAGAATAGAGATTTCACCCTCTGTAATAAAATGTTTGTTTCGTGTCTAAAAAAATAAAAGAAAGGAAAGAAGAAAAAAAGTGAAAAACAAATAAAAGAAAAAAAGAAAAAAGAGAGAGAGAGCGCGTGCGAGAGAGAGAGAGAGAGAGAGAGAGGGAGAGAGAGAGCGCGCGCGTGCGAGAGAGAGAGGGAGAAAGAGAAAGACGAAAACATAAAAGAAAACGTATGATATAGAATACTGTCAAGTGTATAATATAAGTTGCACTGTGGCAAACATTGGCGCGGGGATAAAAGAAAAATAAATGAAGTAAGACCTAAAACCTAGAGCGTGAAAGTTACATGGGTTTAGTTAAGAGGGATTAAAAAAAAAAAAAATAAAAGAAAAAAACAAAAAACAAAAAAAAAAAGAAAAGAAGAAAAAAAAGGAAAGAAAGAAAGAAAGAAAGAAAAAAAAAAGGAAAAAAAAAGAAGAAAGAAAACATTTCGAAATTGTTTGAAATAAAATGAAGGAAGAGTTGAGTGTCGGTCATTGGCGGCATCTATGTCAATCAACGTGTTAAGCACCACGCTAATGAGAGAGGGTAGTCCCGTACGTTTGTGCAAAAAAACGTGCGTACCCGACACGTTGGCTAGTTGGATAGCTGGCCGCTGCTCCACATCCGGTTGAGCGATGGGAAAAAGTTGTCGACTTAACGAGCTAATTTAATCTGTTTTGTTAGCAGCACCCGCGGCAAAATGAGAACGTTCCCCTCGCCATCCTCCTTTTCCCCACCCCCACCCCCACCACTCTCTCTCTCTCTCTCTCTCTCTCTCTTTTTTCCTCCCTCGAGTATACTCACGACAAAATAATAACTCACAACGAATTTTACTGAATACGCAAGCCTTGCCATTATGATTCACTTTAATGTGTTGTATCTACCTGTCTACGTGTTTTCACTATCTTGTCTCTGTTTTCTCTTTCTCGTTTTTTTACGCGTTTAATACGATAAATGTCTTTTCGATAGTTCTCCGAAATATATCCAAAGTCATTAACGAATTAACGGAATAAGATTCAATGAATCTTAAATCATTGAAATATTCTCTTGACGTTAGATTTCTGAATAAATAATTATTATATCAAACAAATTATTCTAATGTAGATTTTCTTTCGAAATTTGTAGCAAGTAGTTTTTTTTTTTCATTTATTTCCTTCTCCTCTTTTTTTTTTTCTTCTTTTCTTTCTTTTTCTTTTTTATTCTTTTCTCTTTCCAATAGGAATACTCGTCTCCTTAGATCGAGGAACTTCGTTCGAGGGATATTTCTTTTTCTCCTTTTACTTTCAGGTATGTCGTATTTCAAATGTAAAAGCGAACTCAAGAGGGTCGGATGAAAAGAGGAGACTTCTTATTATCCGACATTTCGGTTACATGAGCCTTACCTTTAGTAGGAATGGTGGAATTCCCTTTTACCTTCGAGAAGTAAATGTCGAAACGTTCAATTACATTTTAAAGCTGAATAAATCGGCATTTCTCGTTCAATCTTTCAACATTTATGGTTAACCAGGTATATATCCGATGGGAATACGATCGAGATCCTTAAAATTATCGCCGATATTGTTGTTGCGGTAATACTAAGACATTAATTATTCCTGCGATAAACCGAAGCCCGTTTATCGAGTTTCAAAGTGCCGCGGCAAATCAGTTCGCCGGCCCGAAAGCATTCCAAGCGTCACGTTTGCCATGTTGCATTTTGAAACAAGATAATACGTATGAAATTTGTGAGGATTATATCTGTTCTTCCTGAGTTAATCTTATATCGTTTATGAAATTTCATTATATGTCAGATCTTTTCAAATAGAATATTAATACGATGAGAAATTGTTAAAAACAATTCTATATTTGGAATAATGAGTTAAAAATATTAACGAAGGATATCCGATTAATTTTCAAAACGATTCAAGGATAAAAAGAGAAAAAATAATGAATAATTAAGAAGATCATAGGAAAAACTTTGATAAAAATTAAATAAAAATTTAATTAAAAATTTTTAATATTTTTTTCCCAAAAATAATAATAATTTCTTTTTCTTCTCTCTCTCTCTCTCTCTCTCTCTCTCTATCTATCTATCTATCTCTTTTTCTCTCTTTAAATTCTTTATTTTTTCAAACTCGTATTCCACACTTTCGGGTACTCAGGAAAATATATCATCCGTGAAAGGACATTTTCAGCCCCTTATTTCACCTTCTATCCCCGAACATACCCTCGCCAACCAAACAGCCAGCCAGGCAGCTAGCATTAACGTCGGCACGAGACTTGGCTTTACCGCTGACACTTTGAGTGTCCAAATAAATAATACGCCTTATTTGTTATAGAAATTGTACACTCGACTCCCTACAAAATCTGCGATCTCGTTGATACCTGCCATGTTTTAGTAAGCTTATACGATTAGTATAGTACGTTATCGTGTTTTGATATCGAAATCAATTTTTGAAATTTTCCAAATAATATTCCGTACCATGAATAAATTGAATCGACCGAAGATAATTGATTATTATGACGATCGTAAATAAAAGTGAAAAAAACAGATAAAAAATAAAAAAAAACAGAAAGAAAAACGAAACACAATGCAATGAGTCAAATCAAATTAGAAATTTGTGGGAAAGTGAAAAGTCGCAAAATGAATTGTACGGGAAGAATTTCTAATGGTACCTATTGGAAAACCGGTCGAAGAGAACTGTACGAGGCGTAATTTACTGGCGTACCACGTAGTCGTGCTTGCATTAGCTCGTTGCACGGTCAATATTGAAATAAGATCCAATATCAGAATCTGTGGCGATGTCGTGCGCGTTTTCAAACGGAACACGTTCGAAAGTTTTAAGAGAGACCAAAACTGTGTATTTCTCATTCGTTCGTATTATTTAAAATACAAAAGAATGATAATAATCGTACGTTTGGGAAAAATTATTCAGCGAATTATGATTTCTTGAATTTTCCCTTGAATAAATTTTTCAAAAGAAGTTAAACGTGCTAATAAGATATCGTTTATTATATTTATATTATATTATATATATATATATTTTTTTTTTTTTATACTCGAAAGTTCTCTTTATTATTTAAAATATTATTTAGAACATTATTTAGAACATCAAGTAATCAAGTTGACTTCGTGTTGCAGTAATTTACAATGAGGATAAGTCGACAAAATAACGAAGCAATTCCCAAAGGTCTACAAGTTTACGTTCATGAGGAAGCGAGAAGCGTCGCTAAAACCCAATGAACCTTCTCTAGTCTGATGAAATAATTCGAAAACGGTATTCAAATATGGAGAACCACTTGCTCGACGTTCTTCCTCACAATAGAATCATTGTGTCCATGTAACTGGAATAAATCTTGAAGGCTATTTTAAGGATAATAAAGGTGAATATTAATTAACTCTCATTTTGTATTCCTTAAAATAGAATCCATTAGAGTTTTAAAGTTGAGCCCACACATAAAAAGAACGCACAAACAGAGAGAGAGAGAGAGAGAGAGAGAGAGAGAGAGAGAGAGAGAGAGAAGGTTATTTTTATCAGATACATAATATAAAATATTTTCCTTCCTTTTATACGATATTTCTTATAATATATAATATCGATAAAATGTGATGATTAATATAAAGTTTAAAATTAAATTACGCGATGTCGATAATCAGAATAATGAAAATAAATCGGAGTACAATCGAAATTAATTTGTTAAAAATTTTTTTCATTTATCAATATATCGTAACGATGCGAGAAATAAAAAGACGAATGAACGAAAATGGAAAGAACTTGGGACTCTTCGTTACACGCTGGAGATCTCAAAAGTCTCTTTCTCGTAACGCGACCAACAGCGAGTCCGCGAGAGTGTTAAAATTCAGCGCCTTTAGCTTGCCGCCGGAGGCAACCCAACTGGGTCATTAAATATGAGAGATCTCGTTGGCGAGACTCTCGTGAGTATGCTATGTACGTTAGAAAATGAGACAGAGAAGGACCTCTTTCTCTCTCTCTCTCTCTCTTTCTCTTTCTCACACACACACACATACACACACTCTGTCCAGTCTCTCTTCCATCCACGAGAAGGCAAGTCTTTCTCTTACTCAGTACAGCCAGTTGTTTCTCAGCTGGGTGACGCGCGAGACGCGCAACTCTGGATGCACTTCTGTATAATTTTACTTTAATTGCTGTTGAAACCCCGTAGTTTTCAAGTTCTCTACCCACTCCGTTCTTACTTTTCTCAAGCTCTTTCCTTTTCTCTCAGAGATTCCCTCCTCGTTCTCTTCACAGCTACTCTTTCCATTTCTTTTTCTTTTTCCTACCTTTCGGACTTACTTTTCAGGCCATTCCTATTACAGATTTCCTACTATGCAGCAGTTGAGCGTTGTATTAACGTTGACCTGTATCTATATGTATGTGTGTGTGTGTGTGTATGTGTGTATAAATATGTGTCTGTCTCTATCTGTCCCTCTCTCTCTCTCTTTTTCTCTCCGCTTTACGCTTTAACGGACATCCATCATGTAAATTAACCTTAAGATAAACTAAAGCGCCGCTGAAAACCTTTTATCTTTCTCGCTCTCTCTCTTTCTCTCTCTCTCTACTTTTCCATCGCTCCCTCCCTCTCTCTCTCTCTCTCTCTCTCTCTCTCTCTCTCTCTCTCTCTCTCTCTCTCTCTCTCCCTCTGTCTCGTTCCTCGAAATCCACGAAATACGGACGCGTCCACTGAAGGATTAAGGGCGCACGCTCTGAAAACTGGGCAAGACGAGTAGACGCTCTTACACGAAGCAGAAACATTGGAATTTCAGTCCGGAGATACGAGAGACATTAGATGGATAGAGACGAGAAAAAGATAGAAAGAGAGAAATCTCTTTTTTGCTATTTCTGATTATGAAATGGAAATTATCAAGTGAATTTATTATTTCGTAAGGGATGAAGTTTTCATCCAAATCATCCTCTTTTCCATTCTTCGTGTTAATTTTCTAACTTTTCCAATTTCAAGTCGTTTAGAAAAATAATATGAGATAATAAATAGAAAGGGATAGATAGATAGACAGAAAGAGAGAGAGAGAGAGAGAGAGAGAGAGAGAGAGAGAGAAAGAGAAAGAGGCAGACAGAGATGGAAAATATTTTTGCATCATCATCGTTGTCCTCGTTAACCTCTTATTTTTATTTCTTTGGACACAAGGAACAATCATCAACAATCTCGTGTGAGTCATTGTTGGATAACTTCTAACATGTTTCACAACGAGCACCAAGGATCCTTTGTTATCATTGTTCATCTATGCCTTCCATAAGCAGTGGTGAAAAGAAGACAAAGAAGAAGAAGAAGAAGAAGAAGAGAAAGAGAAGGAGGAAGAGGAAGAAGAAGAAAAAGAGGAGAAAGAAGATGGAGAAAAAGAAGGGCAGAGAAGAAGGGCCCCATGCTCTTGACGTCGCCCCAATGAGTTAAGATGTTATCAGACTGGCTCGCTGTGTTTACCCAAAGGCGGACTAAAGCCGATGCTAGCCTCGTCGTCCCGTCTCCTTTACAAGCTTTATCAGTTATTTACATTCAGAGCCGACCAAGGAGAGCCTTCCTTCAAACCTATTCAACCTACCACTAACACCATCGCCACCGGGAACATCGTAAATGACACATTTCGAGAATAGAAAAAAAAAGTAGGTATATATTTAAAGGGGTCGATACCCTTTCTCCGAAAAAAAGGTAGAAAATGTGAGGAAGGATGACAGGGAAGAGACAATAATGAACACATGTGATAATCCTTTTGATCATTAAAAAATGATATTTGATTCAACGAGAAGAAATGAGATTAATAGTGTTTTAGAATATGTTTCTTTTAATGTTTTTTTTTTTTTGTCTTTTCTCTTTTTCTTTTTTAATCCATTTGCATCATGCGTCTACTTAATGTGCCGTATTTAAATATCAGCAATGTTCAATTGATGATCGGCCCCTATCACCGGCGCGTAGTCGGTCATAAGTGCAGTTTATATATACAACAGAATTATACTTTTTCAAACAATGAAAAACAATCGCGGGCTCGCGGATATATCCGCACTCGGTGATAAAAGACAGTGACAGCTCGCGGATATATCCGCGTATGAATGCAAGTGGTTTAATTTTTTGACCTGTTCCAATTTTAACACATTTCTCGAAAAGGAATACGCATAGTACGTGATACGAACTAGACAGAAAAAATATTTAACCTGCTAATGCAGTAAGAGTTGAACTTTGACTACGAAGTCGACTATAAAAAAAAAGATATTCAGAGTAATCGAAAATATTTCATGCAATCGTCCTATTGAAAATAAACGAGTTTGATCGTAAAGTAAAGAGAGAAAAAAAATAAAATTTTGTAAAAGATTTAATCGAAAATGTCATGGTATGAATTAAAGAAAATATTGATTTTTAAAAAGATCTTATATATTAACATGGAATTATTCTCGTTAATTAAGAAAATTTGACGGTGGTAGTAGATATCGGTGATCGTATGATCGAATATACAATTTTGAAACGATCGGTGCGTTAAAGCGTAGATATTTTTGATTCGTGACACATATCTATGTATACGTATGTAGCGAGCAGCCGTCATTGCCAACTTTTACGGGCGATCGCATGCATATTAAACGGTAAATTCAATAGCTCGCTCACCCGATAGCTTTAAAAGATAATACACGTCAGGCGGGACATAAATACGCTCGTATAAAGGACGGTATTCGATTTTATAGCGAATCACTGTATTTTGGTTGACGTGCGATACTGACGTACTTGTAATCGGTGCCTTTTAAAACGTAATTCCATTGTCATTGTAATGAACACATCGTACATTTTTAACATCATTATTAATTAGGAACATCTCTAATGTTCTCGTGAGACAATAAACCTTTAATGACAACTTTTCTCTATAATATCCATTATGAAATATGACTATTATAGTATTTGATTCTCTTCTTTTTTCTTTTTTCTTCTTCTTTTTCGTTACACTCTGATAATAATCATTATTATTCTATTTATACTTGCTGCAAATAAATTTTTCATTAATGATTTATTATAAGTAATTCGATAATGCAAAATCTTTTTTTGAAAATGTCTAAGTGATGTCTTAAAAAGAAGAGAATAAAAAAAGAAAAATAAAAAAAAAGAAAAAGAAAAAAGGAAATATCTTTAGATCGTATTTAAAGACATATGATTTTCCAAGCGTTTATTAATTCAATGAGAAAAGGAAATAGAAAAAAGGAGAATAAAAAAGACAAAAAAAGAAGAGAGAAAAGACGAAAAAAAAAAACGGAATTATAAAATAAATAGCAGCGCGTGTTGATCGAGATTATTGTCGTAGATATCTCCGCTAACACCTTTTCTCTCTCTCTCTCTCTCTCTCTCTCTCTCTCTCTCTCTCTCTCTCTTTCTCACTCCTTCTTTCGCGATACAAATTCTCTTCAATTTTTCAGTCGCTTTTATCGCTTGCGATACTCATCCGCGGCACGATTTCAGCCGCGATATCAAATACGCGTGGAATAATTCTCGTGCAGAGTTTGTAGGTGTAGGCAGACGGTGGCCGAAGTAAAAAGTTGCCTTTCTTGGCGGAAAAGTCAAACAAATAAATGTTCTGACGGGCGAACATAAAACTCATAATATATGAGATAGAAGAAATACCAGCGATCTCTCACAGGAATCCTCACGTACAAAGCCCATGCATCAGCCCCGTCCACCAAGCGGCAGTTTTCCACCGACGCAACACACCACCCCTTCTTTCTAGAGCACCCCCTTCGACCAAACCATCCCCACCGATTCTTCAACAACCCTTCCAACACTGTCCTCCATTTACATACGTACTACTTCTCTGGGATGTCTCGCATGTGTTGCATTTCATATTCGCCACGGATGACGACGTTGGATATCAACCAAACCCCGCTTTCATCCTCTTCAACCCCATCCAAAAAACGTTTCCACGCAGGTGCCTCCGTCGAGGCGCTTACGTACGCAAAAAAGGAAAAAGAAAAAAAAGAATAACACGAATGCCGTGATTCTGCTTCAAAAATCCGATCCTTTCCATTCGTAATTATTGTTATTTCGAATGGTTTTTCTTCTTTTTTCTTTCTTTTTTTTTTTTTTTTTTTTTTTTTTTTTTTTTTTTTTTTTTTTAAATAATATTGAATAATCTGCTGAGTAAAGCATTTATTTTTATGCGATGTTGACTATCGCTTTTTCTTTTTTTTTCTTTTTTATGCTCATAAAATCTTGGAAGAAGGGTTTTATTTAAGATATAAAAAAAAAATAGAGAAAAGAACGAAAAAGGTTAGAGGGGAGGAAATATCCAAAGAGGGATGCACGAAGCAACTTGAGAACGATTTCGATATCGCCTTCTGCTTTTACGATGGCGTAAAGTCGCCGAGAATCGAAACGTGCCGAAAGATCGTTGCTTGTATACTGGGCTTATCTCGACCATAAACTTCTCCAACAGTTACGGATCAAATGATCGGATTTTATCATTAAAATATGATTGGAAATCATTCTTAATTCTCCTTCCTACTAATGCGAACTAATATTACACATAAAGATTAAAATAATTCATTCAATATTTCAAAATGATTTCCATTTCAGTCAGAAGTAAATGATAAAATAATTTTAAAATTAGACATGATAAGGAATTATAAGATTTTAAAGATCAGAAAATAATGTTATACATGATATTACATTATATTATAAAATTCACTTGTTCGAATTAATTCATTCAAAAGAAGAAAAAGAAAATAAGGAAAATGAAGAAGGATGATACAAAAGTACGACGTTTAACAAGACTGCAAAGTCAGTTTTGTTTCAAGGGAAAATGTTAAGTGATATCTGAAGCACTGAGGATTCACTTTTAATCACCGTCATAGGACAGACAAAATGTCGTAGGAATGGAACGTCGGCTAAAATGCGAATAACCCATTGCTATGTAATTACACGTACAAGTCCAAACTCTGACAAGGAGCCAATTGTGAATCTGACACTTCAGGTAATACCGAGTCCAGAGATGGGTTCCTGTGGATATGGGTACGATTAGGCCCGATTGAGATTGGTCCGGCACTGCTGGCCAGGACACTCGAGGACAACTCTATTCATGCCCGAAACCTCGTGTCACCAGTTATGACATCGGTTGTGTGTACCAGGATGAATCAGTCCGGACATAATCCACTGAGCCATTGCAAATGGTCACGCTGGTGAATTCAATCAGATACCGTTTCCCTTGTAATAGAAGCGTGTACTGTCAGCTACTCTCGCAGAACACTAGTAATGCAATTATCCATTCAACAAAAGGACGATCTTAAGGTAAATTACTGGTAGGTCCGATGAAACTGGTAGGTCCAATTTTCATTCGAATGTCCTTCAATAAATTTTTCACAATTTCCTGATCACGTATTTACTGCAGTGTTTACGAGCATTTAAAGTAAATCTAGGCCATCGTTGGGAGTTCAAAGTTCTAACCTAGAGTTTTGTCCTATGTAAACGGCCAGTTAAGACAGTACCACCGGTCAACAACCATTGTCTAAGGTTTAAAGGTAGCTTCTTCAGGTTCGTAACTGCGAACCTTACTACACTGTCTTTCTTCGTAAAATTGTCCGATTACGACGTGGTCGAACAGTTTCTCTATCTGTAGAAGTGGAAAGTACAACGGCACCGATTCTTGCCGAATGTTCACTTTTGTAACTCGCGTCACGAAGTAGAATGGAGAGACAGAGAGAAGAAAAGAAAAGAGAAGAGAAAATCCTTGGTAAGGTCGATTTCGCGAATATGGTACTTGAAAATCCCCTTACCGAAATTTTTCCTGTCTCTTTCGTAATCCAACCAATCGAGTTGAAGGATACGGCAAACGGAGTGATCTTAGCGAAACATAAAAGAAATAGATGGATAAATATTATTAACAAAGTTTCGACCGTGATATAATATTAATAAACAAAAAAAATTATAATAAAATGAACGAAATAATTTCCAGAAAGAGAGAGAGAGAGAGAGAGAGAGAGAGAGAGAGAGAGAGAGAGAGAGAGAGAGAAAGATCGACAACATCGTAACAAATATTTATGACAATAAATTCCTACAACAAAATTAATACGAAGATCAAATTTTTTAATTTATTAAGATCGACCTTTTTTCCTGATTTTTCGGCTAATCGTCATTATTCTGTATTATTTAAACACCGGAAGGAAAATGTTCAGCAGGTTACGTATTGTCGACTCCTCTTCGGATATGCCAGAGAGTTCTTTTGTGAGTGCCTACACAAAAGTGTCTGGTAGCTCTTTCCGTATATCTGAAAAAAAGGTAGACGAAAGATCTAAGGCGAGAAAGTGTATCACACGAATGCGGAACGTAGACGCGACGATGACGACGACGATGACGAAGACGACGATGACGATGATGATGACGACTACTCTCTCCCACTCTTTAGTGGACACAATATACGAGGACTATAGTACGCTCACACTCAGCTGGAAGCTCGGTGCAAACAATGTGCTGTTGAGAAAGCTTCTCTCTCTCTCTCATTCTCTTATACACTATCCCCTTCTATTCGCCTTTTCTCTAGCACTTCGCATACACGGCTTTTGGATTTCTCCCATCCTCTCACTATCTCCTCCTTCTCAGTTTACACTTTACGAAAAGGATGTCTGTTTTGTAAATCAGCGAAGTTGGTTAAAGTTACGTCCCGAACTGCGAAGCTTTAGTCGGTACTATAGCGAACAGATAAGAGCATGTAAGAGAACCTAAGAGACAGAGACAGAAACAGAGATAGATAGAGAGAGAGAGAGAGAGAGAGAGAGAGAGAGAGAGAGAGAGAAGGAAAGGGGTAACAATAGACGCTAGGGAATAAACCAATGGTAGCTGACTTATATGTGGAGTAGGTACATTGAAACCCCAAGGAGTGGACTAGAGTGCGAAAGAGAGAAAGAGAGAGACAAAGAGAGCGAGAGAGAGAAGAGAGAGAGAGAGAGAGAGAGAGAGAGAGAGAAAGATAGAGAACATTCTACACACGATAGAATCTTTAATTACTATGGTCGACATTGAAGTTCTAAGCTTCGAATTTTCAAGCAAACGACGTTTCTCCTGATATTGATATTAATATTAAAAAAAAATTGTAGGAAAAGAAATTTCACTTGCCTGAAATTCATTTGCTTGTTTGTCCAATATCGATACTCTTTAATAAAATAAAGAGAAAACGAGAATTTAATAGCTTGGTGGACCTTTAGTAAGATAAAATGGCGATTAAGTTATCGCGAATTAGTCCCTTTGAACAACTTTGTTCACTGTTATAGTGGTTTCCCCCCCCCCCTCCTCCCTCCCCCTCCCACCCACCCCTCCTTGGAGATACGATAGCGAAATCGAGTTTTAATGTTTGCCAATTTCATGGAACGTTCTCTCGCAATATGGTATCTTTCTTCTTCCTAAGAATTATTATATCATGCTAGGAAAAGCGTACAGAACGAAGGTAACGTAATAAATAAAATCCGTTTTAATTAAGTCGGTATAACGCCCGAACGCGAACTTCCTCTTCATCGATTCATTTTTCTTTTATCTTTTATCTCTCTCTCTCCCTCTCTCTCTCTCTTTCTCTCTCTTTCTCTAATTCTTTCTTTCAATCTTTCTTTCTTTCTTTCAGATATCGTGCTAACGAGGAAAACGAAGGTAAAATCGCTAAGAGCCAGTCTTCCGGAAGAAGATAAAACGATTTTGTAGTACT
>NC_062192.1:2114581-2182081 GCF_912470025.1 Vespa velutina
GAAACAATCAACGATTGTCAGACCGATTTCCTTAATTTCTTTTAAGATTCTTTTGTTATTCTCGTTATAACTCGTTGTCCGGAGAACGAGCGATAAAGTACTCTAGCAATCGAACGTGCCGCGTTGTGAAATTAAACGGAGGACTGTTCGGACGGAAACGATAAATAAAGCAGCGAGCGAAAGAATTACATCGAGTTAAATGGAAACGATTGAGAGAAAGAGAGAGAAAGAAAGGAAGGATAGTGTAAACTCTTCATTCGGAATAAGCGAATAATCGAATACACTTTACAAAATTTACAGCAGATCATATATATATATATATATATATATATATATATATATATATATATATTTGCGTATATTGGCAACGAGATTGTTTTGTACGAAGCAGAGTATAACAGATCGTTAAATTTATTTTTTAATAAGATTTTTAAGAAGAAAAATTTGTATGAAAAGAAAGAAAAAGGAAAAAGAAAAGTAACTTCAAAATTTATCGATCTTATTTAAATAAAATTGATACGTACAAATATAATGGGTGACGTTTTAAGATAGCGGAAAAATGAAGAAAAGAAAAGAGGAGAGAGAGAGAGACAGAGACAGAGACAGAGACAGAGAGAAAGAGAGAGGAAAAGAAAAGAAAAGTACTAGCAGACAGATAACAATTCTGTAACGTCAATGTAATGGCAGAACGATTTACGGAAAGTGAGGTAGTAATAACGAAATAAGCTACGGTTAGTATGGTGCTCTGGGGATGACGGGCCTTCAGGAATTTCATATATGTCCCCCATGGGAAAATAAAAACCATTCGCACTGGTTCAGATCGTCGGGGAGTTTAATATGGTCGTTCTTCGGCACAAAGACCGCCGGCACAATGACATGTAGAGTAAGAGAGTTAGAGAATGAGAAAATTCGAAGAGATGACGGTGAAAGGAGAGAAAGAAGTAGAAACGCGATGAGAGAAGCAAATAAGGTCGGATGGGAATATCTTGGAAAAATATCGCATTAGTATCTGGAAGATGATCATGATAAATGTTTGGAAAAATGGTTCGCCAAAATGGTTGATAAAATGGTGAAAAATTTCTCAGCTCGATTTCAAATATGAAATCTAATTTTTAATCCCCCATATAAATTTTCCAATTGTTTTATTCGTTTTAACTAAAATATATTTCTTTAAGAATAGGAACAAGTATCTAATCGGTTTTCAGACCAATCCAAAAATATCTATGGTTATTAATAATTTCTTTAATAAATGTCTGCCGTGTATTCACACGCGTGCGCTCTAATACGGTTGTATAGGTCGACATGATAGATTCGAAATAGTGATGGTTCTGGCATCGATTAAAAATGGAGCGTACTGGTCGAGTTATTTCAAGAAAGTTCACTAGAATCAGATACTCTCGGGAATTCAAAAACGGGAAACTGAGGAATAAGATAGGTAGAAATACCATGAGGCAGGGAGAAAAAGAAAGAGAGAGAGAGAGAGAGAGAAGGAGGGAGAGAGAAGAGGTTGTAAAAGATAAAGATTTGGGATACGATAACGAAACGACCACAGGATAATGCGGCTCTTAGAGACGGAAGGGTCAGAAACATAATCGGAAGTATAGAAGGTCTAAAGCGAGTACGATCAGGAAAGGTTTGGACCATTGTTCCGTCTCGTTGAATCCTTTCACAGTGGTGATTCTCTTATTTTTTTTTTTTTTTTTTAAACACGTATAAATACTTTGGTGAATTATCTTTTCACCTTTGATTTTATTTCAATGAAATTTCTTCGAAATTAACATTGTATAATATTAACAGATATTTATAATATTTTTCTTTCGAATTTTCATCGTATTAATTAGATCATCATATCATAAATAATCGTTCATAATATAGATCCTTATTCGAGTTGTTAGATAAATAAAACGATCGAAAAAAATTCAAAATTCTCTTATCTCACTATCAATTGCCGAAAAAAAGGAAAAGAGTCTGTGTGTGTGTGTGTGTGTGTGTGTGAGAGAGAGAGAGAGAGAGAGAGAGAGAGAGAAGGTAGCGAGTAAGAAAGTATTCAAACCGTCGTATTATCTCGAATCACCCTCTATATACATACATTTGGAGTCTTTACGTTCCTTGTTTAATTTTATTACAACATCGTACTGCCGGCAGTTACGTTTCCGTGGAAATGAAATGGCGCGAGTAAAGAAAATTGAAATAATGAATATGAGATCTTTCCCTTGTGAGACGCATTGTACAAGTACCAAAGTAACCGTACGATCATTAATATACTTGAAGATAAGAAAAGACCGATCTAAATGAATTCCTCTACTAAGTTAACTCCATTTGGTTTGCCAGAAGGGAATCGGACATTTTGACTTCTTTTCTTCGTTCTCTTTCTTTCTACTTTTTATTTTTAGAAAAATTCTATGTTTCGAAAGAAAAGCACTCGAGCTTCTTATGAAAGCCTTCCTGTTCCAAGCGAGATCATTTTCATCGTGACGTAATTCTTCTTCGTACTTTAGATTGAGCCGACGTTTTCATCGGTCAAGAGAATAAAAAGAGAAAGAGAGAAGAGATACTAACTGGAAGAGTGAGCCACGAAGAAAAAACGAACGTATATATGTAGACACACACACCCACACACATACACACACGCACGTGTGCGCGCGCGTATACACATACACAGACATTTTTTCTTCTCTACTTCATCAATTTCCAGCTAAAGAAGAGAACGTAAGCTTCATATTTTCTCTCTCTCTCTCTCTCTCTCTCTCTCTCTCTCTCTCTCTCTCTTTCTCTTTCTCTTTCTTTCTCTCTGTGTGTCGAGTTATCCCTGTCCTGTACAGTCCACCCTACTCATCTTCCTCATCCTCTTTCTAACATACTTTTCGTTCAAGGAAAATTAACGTCGTAAGAACACAATCCAGATACCTTGAAAGGTACGCTACGTGCAGTTTAGGTTTACCTGGTTTTATACAATCCAACTAGATATACCTTTGCCAAAATTCATATTTAATTTCTTATGCTCGTTTTCATTTGGATTCTTTATTTATTTTTCTTCCTTTTATTTTTCATCGTACGTAAACGTAGATAATAGATAAGTACGTATAACAAGCACGTATCTAAATATTCATATACGAATCGACATCACGTACGAGACATTTTCTGATTCAAACTTGATACGCGAACCCTTCCGTGTCTTTTAATTCGTTTCTCATTTTAGATTACATCTAGTTTTCTCTATCCTGAAAACGCAATGACTTAGTAATAAGTACGGATGGTAACATTTCCAACGTGATTATATAGTTTGAACAGTTAGTTTCTTGACGAACTAAATATTTGTCTTGGTACGTATTATTTCTACGTGGGCTAAATACATATTAGTCCATTTGAAATAACACGGTTTACTATTTCTCGATTCTTTTGAGTGTCCAAAGAATTCATCGGACATGGTTTACTCTATTTCCTCTAAGTATACATTGTATTATGTGCTAAAAACGGAGTTTACTATAATTTGGAAAAAAAAGTTCCTTTGAGATAAGGAAAGAAAAAGTTCCTTTGAGATAAGAGAAATAATTCATCGGCGGCCGAGCGGGATGGAGGGGGTGGGGGGCGGGGGGGGGGGGGGGTGGAGGAGGAAGAACATTTTATTTAATATATAACGATGGTTAAAAATAAATATAAAAGTATCATAATGATCAGTGATATGATATTCGTTTTAAAATATCGATGGGAAAAAGATCAGATGACAGTATCGATTCTTTAGAGAAATTTAAGGATTTTCACATCAAAGGAGTTGAACGGTGAAAGATCATGGAGCAGCAGCTGTTAGCTGGAATGGAATGTCTGTATATGTGTAGCTACGCCATATGCGAGCATGGATACGTATGTGTGCGTGTGTGCGTGTGTGTATAAATGTCATAACGTCCGTCACATCAAGAGAGCCTCTGTCTCGTCTTCGATGACGACGACGACAACGACGACGGTAACGACGTTATCGTTATCGTCGTCGTCGTCTAGTCGAAAAAGAGACACGATATTCTCTCTCTCTCTCTCTCTTTCTTTTTCTTTTTCTTTTTCTTCCTATTGCTTTGACCTCAAGCAAAAGCATCTCAAAAGACCATTTTAACGCGGTCGATCGAACGGTGCGGAAAAGAGAGGAAGGGATATGGTATAGGGGATCGGGGATAGTTCGCTATGGGGGTGGAGTTGTTGGCCTTTGATCGACGATGACGACGAAAAGAAAAAGCTTTATATCGAACGTAGCTTTGATATTTCTCGAAATCGATCGATTTTCCTTCTCGTCGCTTCTTTAATACCATTGGTCAATCTCTCAAGGAATGAGTAACCATAGTTAGAATATACATAAGCGCACAATTTCTCATAAGTTTATGGAAAAAATGGAGAGAGAAGGAATAACACGAAATATTACGGTGTATTAAACATTGTTAAATACGTAATAATTGAAAATTTACGACTCATTGAATATGCCACGTTATGGTGAATTTAAGAAAAAAAAAAAAAAAAAAAAAAAAAAAGAAAAAAAAAACGTTCCATTTTTCTTTTGTCTGCCATCATTAAGAAAAATATAACGATCGTGTTTAATGTAACATGTAAAATTTTTTTGAAAAAGATCTTATTCTTTTAACGTCGAATGAAAAAGAAAAGAGGAAAGAATTTTATTTTATTTTATTTTATTTTTATTTTATTTTTTTTTTTTTTCTGTATATAACTACAAATGGTCTTATATATTACACTGTTCACTCATTCTATACGTTTGTGCTCTCTGTGCAAAATTGGTATATAGACGTTCTACCGTTAGCTATCCTTTTATGTGCCACAAAGGACTCAAACCGGCTCCTTTCGAAACATTTCGTTATTTCTCATACTCGTTTGACTTTTATCGAATAGCGTAACTCGCTCTTGTGAAATCAAAAATGTTTCATACCCCCTACCAAATTTCTTTCTCTCCTTTTTCTTTTTTTTTTCTTTTTTTTTTTTTTTTTTTTTCATTTTCCCTTGTTATACAAACGAAAGAAAATTTTTTACAGATAGAATATAACCATATCCTGGCACGCTTTTAAATGAATATTTAAAATTATTCTTTCTACTTCTCCTCGTAATTAACTGTACGATTATATGAATAAAAGGAAAAGGATCTCGTTGTATCAACTTTTTAGAGACTTGTATTACAATATTCCCATTCTTTTCCATCCAATGTCATTGATTTCGATATGACTATACAAATCGATTTTCTCTAAGTTCTCCCAATTATAGATTATAATTCTCTTAGTTTATATTATTCATAATCGTTTTCTCCCACTGAAATGGTCAATACACGCGAAGCTTTATCTTGAAGCTTTCAAGTTAGGGCGTTGAAACTTAATCGAACGTTAGCCAAAGTAAAATCGAAATAACGTGCGTAACAGGAGACCGGCTTTTAGAGTACCTTTCGATGGAAATGAAAGTCAGTTGTAACGCTCGCTGGCTTCGCACGTTCGTGGAAGCTTTACCGATCTAGTTTTCGAGCAACTGAGTTTGAATGAAAAAAAAAAAAAAAAGAAAAGAAAAAAAAAAAAAAGAAAAAAACCCATTCGTAGCTTTTGTCGATGAACATTTAACCTACTTCAATTCATTAACAAAACTTGCTAGTAAAAACCCCATACTCATTTATTATTATGAATGCATAAATAAATTTGAAACGTTGTTTATAAAATATTATTTTTCTTTTTTCTTTTTCTTTTTTTAACAAGAATAAAAGGACGTGGTTACACACACACACACATATACACACACACACATATACACACACGTCCGTTTTTCATATTTTTATCAAAACAACATTTATTTATTCGTTTTCTCTTACACACACACGCATATACATATATATATACATATATATTTTTTTTTTTTGGTAACAGAAGAGTATATAGAGAAAGAAAAGGTTCGAATGAAAAAAAAGAAAAATAACGAAACCGTGTAGTCGCACGATGTTCAGAGCATTATCGAAACGTGCACTCGGCGGAAAGCATCAGGCGGGTACCCGCACATGCGTTATCACGAAAAAAGAGAACGAAAAGGTGTATCTTGAAATGTCGCTTTAGGGCATTTTGCGAGAAATAAAAGTACATAGAAGGGGAATCCATACGATATAACGTTTCGACGATTTAATGGAATGTCGAAAGATTCGACGATTGAAGACGTTTCTTCGATCGATTACTCGATAACGTTATAAATCATGAAAGCCAAATGACAATTGGTTTTAAGAAAAATAAATAAACGAATAAATATAAATAAAAAGATAAAAGAAAAGAAAAAACGTAAAAGAGAAAGAAAAAAGAGGACCGAAAAAGAAAATAAAAAAGATGTGTTGTTTCATTCGATAAAAATACGATCTATAATAATTTGGAGCGATTTTTCGATTGTTTATTTTCCGATAGAGTCAAAAGTACTCACGCACGATATAAATTTTGATTTTATAGGTATCGGTATCGTGTGTTGGACAATGGCTCTAATTAATTGGCCATTAATTTTTGAAACTCGGCAAACCGAACGAACGAAGAGAGCGATCCAATCGGACATACCAATCTCCAAAAATGAAAGCATCGGATGAAAGGTAAAAGCAACGGGGGGATAACAAAACAAAACGAAACAAGAAATGTGGAACAAGAGAATTGGTTATGGTTATATCGGGTCCAACTCGTTAAAATTTTGATATCGCATGTTAGCTTTTCCACCACGGCTTATACACTAATTCGATCAAATGCATTTCATATTTCCAACCTGGATGATACGCATTTCCTACATTTATAGTACGATCGTTTTTATAGAAAATCATCGTGAAATAAAAAATATACACATATATATATTTTTTTTTTTTCTATATATTATTTGAAAAAGATATGCAGGATTGAAATGTATATACATACACATAAACCTACCCTTACATAGGATGTGTTGCATGCCCATAGGGATATTCAAGCACATATCTCACAAATGTTTGAAGTTAGAAGAAAGTTCGATAAGAGAA
This sequence comes from Vespa velutina, assembly GCF_912470025.1. Classification (NCBI taxonomy): domain Eukaryota; kingdom Metazoa; phylum Arthropoda; class Insecta; order Hymenoptera; family Vespidae; genus Vespa; species Vespa velutina. The sequence goes on from NC_062192.1 coordinate 2,121,588, forward strand.
ATATGTGCGGCTTTTAAATGTCATTACAAAGTGCATACAAGTGTAAATGATCCTTTTGTTACTAATAATCTTTCCGCGTTATAAAAGTCAACATAGTTTTTCCATTTGTTTAATAAATACCTATAGTTTTTTTTTAACATATTCGTATAGTAATAGTCATTTCGAATCAAAATTATGCCTAGTAAAATATTAATACTATTAATTGTTCACGAGATAATCGGTATATTAACGATTGACCAACAGATCCATACCGTACTGTAATTTATAGTACATTCTATATAAATACATTAATTACAAATGAAACAGTCGTATATTTTAACGAATTGAAAGTGAATAATTTTGTTCGACATAATCATCTTCAAAATATTATCTAATCTGACGATTGTTTTTCAAATTGTAATATTGAATATCAAATACTTTAATAGTTAAGATATATATTAATATAATATATAAGTTTTTACGATATCATAAATATAAAATGACGAGGGGAATATTATCAAATGAAATTTCACGTTATCATGATATAAATCGTCGTAGAGAAAATTCAACAAATTTAATATTTTTAATGAGAAAGAAAATTGTAATAAAAAAATTGAGAGATAGTGAGAGTGACAAAGAGAGAGAGAGAGAGAGAGAGAGAGAGAGAGAGAGAGGAACAAATAGACATACAGATAGATAGATAAATAGATAGATAGAGAAGAAATATATGAGACCGATCGTGGTTAATTTTATTGGGGATGGCTGTCGAAAAACTTGATCGACTCAGTAATTAAAATCTCTCTACAAACTCTACTTCGTTTCAGTTCCAGGCAGCAACAGTCGATCCGACTATTTTACTCTGCTCTCGCGTTTACTCTCTCTCTCTCTTTCTCTCTCTCTCTCTCTCTCTCTCTCTCTCTCTTTCTCTCATACTACTTTTCTACTACCACGAGTTCGACCGAGCTCGTTGTACCATGTTACCTTGTTAACGCGTGAATGGAAAAAACCATTTGCACGTCGCACGATTCCACTATGTGTGATTTTGGTGCTCGTGTCGGAGAACATAAAATGATCGTCTGTGAGTCGAACATGGTCAGTATACTATACCGTTTGTTGACCCGATCTACGTGATATTTAAATTTATACAGTAAAAGAATTCTTGTACAATCGAGACCAATATCATCCAATACGATTTTAAAAAGAGATCGCTATAGGTTCGTCAATATTTTTTTTTTTTTTTCGATATGAATAACCGTTGCGAAAGAGAATTAAGATGAAAAAATTATTTGTTCGTTCGTTCGTTCGTTAGTTATGTCGATAAATTTATAATGATATTGTTTCATGCCGGATTAAATGTAATTAATTTGAAACATCGACATTCGCTGAGAGAATATGTATTTATACGAACGAGGGAGCATAGTGGATGACATCGTTTAAGCTTCGAAAGAGCGTCATGCCCGAGGGTATGAGTAAACGGTTGAAAACGTGAACCAGTGTCGAATCAAAGACTAATAAACGGTACACTTTCTCTCTCTTTCTCTTGTTTCCCTTTTCGCACAATTGTAACGCTATTATAGTATTATTTCATTTAATCGTTAAACCCTTGGATAATGGTCACTATGAAATAGTAACAACCCTCTATGTTGCAACTCGATAGACATATATTTTTCATTCTATGAAGACGACTTTTAGAAACATACACACATACATACACACACACACACACACACACATGTATATATGCACATAGGGGACTCAATGAATGGTTGAAGGATAAAAGAGATTCGAGGGATGCTTCGTGTGTCTTCGAGTTCGTTTTCGGTCCTCCGATCTAGTCTGGTTTCTCAACATTCGGCGAATCCCAAAGGGCCTGAAAATACGATGGACATTGGCCGAGACACAGAGATGAGACAGAAATGCTACTGGACTATTCCTTCTCTTCTACCGTAGATTCGTGTTTGTATCGGTTTTACTTTTATCGAACCGAGAAATCTCGAACGTTGTATCTATTCCATTAGGTGAAGCCTTCTATTAGCCGATAGGATAGGTTTGAGTATCGATGAGGAGATGTTACAAGAAGAGGAGAGATACCTATCCGCGTCTCCGAGGACGTTTACAAGAAGATTTGATTAAGATTTCGAGATAGCAATGAAACGCATCGACGATTTTCTCTTTCTATAGCGTTACCTATGCGATTTCAATAGACTCGCGAATTTAAAATAACGAAGAAGAACTTCTTACTCTTCTTCTTTTTCCTCTTCTTATTCTTCTTCTTCTTCTTATTCATTTTCATCTTCATCTTCATCCTCGTTTTCTTCTACTTTCTTCCAGCTTCTGTTTTTCCTTTTGCCTTATTCTCACTACGACTACTGACTACTATGACAAGAGGGTAGAATTTCAGCGACGCTTGTTAAACGAGCGTTCCATGGCGATTGACTAAAAACTGATTTGCATTTAAATTACAGGACGCCTACCTATGCATTTTCTTCCTTCGCGAGTGGGCGAGTGTGAGAGAACGTTGAACGAGGAGGTTTTAATTTATCTGTACCCTCAATCCATTCCAAGATCCTTTCCTTTTACTTTTCGGATATAATCTTATCATCTCTAGGAACTTACGGATTTTCCTTACTTTCTATCTCTTTCTTCTTCTTCCATCTAACCGATTTTAATATTCATAATTTATTGTCCGTGACTTCGTTAACTAATGAAAATTTGAATGGAAAAATTTTAAAAAGATCACTTCTTCCATCCTGGTTATCATTATTTTAATATAAACAATGTTTATCTTTTTTCATTTGAAATAATATTCATTTATCTTCACGTATTTTTCTACTTTTAATTTTGAAATGTAAAAAAATTCTAAAGCTATTATACATCATCCAAAATCGACGCTTTCGAATTCAAATTTATTTATTTATTTTTTCTATTCTTTCGTTATAAAATAAATTCAATTGAAATTGAAATATAAAAATGTATGCCGATAAATATGTACGTGCCTTTAACAGGAATAATGCGAATATGATATTACGTTAGATCGAGTATGAACCATCGGACGTGTCGAAGCACGTGTAGCTGAAGGAAAATGAGCGGGCCGGCAAACGGGCCAATAGTGAAACGTGTTGGTTTGCGCAGCCATGCTAGTTAATCAAGAGTACTTCTAGTTTGATTGGCGCGAATCATGGATGCACACTTCTACGTTAATGACCGTATTGAAATAGAAGGTCGATTTATATCGATGCATCTAAATTGATATCTCTATTTCAATTCGAATTAAAATTTTTCATATATACAGGATATCCCGCTTAATGCTAAATATTTAACTCTATATATCAACTAAATATTTCGTCTATTTGTGATAATAAAAAAAAAATATATATATATATATATATATATTTCTTATGTAATTTAAGCGATTTCGAAAGAAATTGTTTCTCACAAATATTATTTTTAATTACATTTTTCAAGGTCACCCATGTTCTTCTTTTTTTTTTTTTTTTACGTATATACACACGTTTGTTTATCTTCAAAATAAAGCGTCCTTTAGATCAAATATAATTTGGGTAATAATTGCTTGTGCAATTTCAAATGGGACACCCTGTATATGTATGTAAGGATTTATTTATATTTATCTCGTAATTTGACAATGGACTCTGCATATGCAAACAATAAAAGAGAAAGTTTATGTAAACATATATATTTGGCCTTATTTGACCTTATTTTCAATTTATAAAGACCTTCTTCTTTGTATCTGCTTATCTTCACAAGACTCTGCTTATCTTCATTGAATCTCTTCATTTCTTTAGATATTCTAGGGATTTTCTGAATTTTCTTATACGATTCTCTCGTGAAATATTTTTCGACATTGTCAACAATCATAATGTATATGATAGATTCCAAATAATCCTAGAAATAATAATCCATTAATTCAATGTCTTTCGTTATTTGTAAATAAATTAATTTAATTATTTTCACCTCTCGTTAGAATTATTCCAACATGAAACTCGTTATAACACGTAAAAAAAAGAAAAAAAAAGAAAAAAAAAGAAAGAAAAAAATCAAATAGATTATACGTTTATACGAACTTTCTTTTTTTACGATTTTCATATATAAAATCCATCATAAAAGAGATTCCCCGAAGTTACGGGATATCTTACAGTTATATTTATATTTACATTTCTCTAATGATTATTACACGATTTTCTGTAAAGCAAAATGTGATAGAGAAGGAAAGTCAAGATTTAAACAAAAGTAATGGAATTATGTGAAGGAAACGTGCCAGCTCGGAGATCGACCGGATGTGAAAGCCGTGGAATAGTCGAAAATATCTTGACATAGTGTACGAGTGCAAGCTTTATAACAACGTCGTGTATGTGAAACGTTCTCATATATGTACAACTTATCTACATTCATACACATATATATATATATATGTATGTATGTATGTATGTATGTATGTATGTATGTATGTATGTATAAGTATATACTATACAGAGCATATCATAGCTTTAGCGAATAGGCAATACTTCGAATTGGAATGCTCTTTTGAAATCGTTATAACTCGTAGGATCGATAAAAATCACGATAAGTAATTGAAATATCGGGCTTGTAGACGAGAGTCATATGTCGAAATAGTAGATAAAAAAACAAGCAAAAAAAAAAAAAGATAAAAAAGGAGAGAGAAGGGAAAAAAATAATAATCAAAAGTCATTTCTTTGAACGTAACTATAGACGGCGATCGATCGATCGATTCAGTTCATAATGTCCTATCTAATTAATTACGGTAACTTGATGGCGAGTAATTGATCGCATCAATTTGCCCGAAGAACACATCAAACTCGGCACTTACGCATTAAAGCCTATCGATTCGATGTAAGCTACATTGATTTCAGGCACGTTGCCAATAAAGCTTCCTTTCTCGTAAATGGCCTATGATTTACGCCCTTTCGATAAACTTTTCTTCTTTATTAAAACTAATATATCTCGATTTAATCGTGTACTCGTTCTTCTCGTTTCGATCAATTGAAATAGTTTAATCGATTCAAGCATAAGGTATAAAAGAGAAAGATAATCGTTGAAAAAAGATAAAAAAAGAATAGGATAAAAATAAAAAAGAAAGAGAAGGAGAGAGAGAGAGAGAGAGAGAGAGAGAGAGAGAGAGACAGAAAAATAGAGGAAAGTATTCAGCAAGAGTAAAAGATTCTGTAACCTCCAAGCTTTCGAGTCTGGCGCCTCGTCCAATTCGGCTATTGAGGCAGCCGGTGAATTTAGTTAGCCAAATTGGACAAGGCGCCAAGCCGAAAAAAGGCTGCGTTTTCTAGCTCCGAGAACTGGCTCGCGTAATCTCTCTTATAATCTTTCCTTCTCTTTTTTCCCCCTTTTCTTTTTTTTTCTTTTCCTTTTTCTTTTTTTTTTTTTTCCTTCTCTCAAACTTCACATTTCTCGTTTGCTGGTAAGCAAGATCGAGAGGATGACTTTTCTTATTGTATAAGAAAGAAAAATAAGAAATGAAAAAGAGAATAAAATACGAAGTAATTGAAAATAAAAGAAAAAGAAACAGAAAAGGAAAAAAAATCTACTCTTAATAAATATTATATAATTAATTAAGATGTCATCCCATACAAATGAAACATTCCCATTATGTTTTTATTGAAACGAATCATCTTGTTATTGCATTTTCACTTATCTCATATTAGATAGAACATTCGTGTTCCTTCTTCGGATCGCGCTTACACACACACACACACACGCGCGCGCGCGCGCGCACGGATCGACAGAATAATGGACGTGGAAGCCCATGATATCCACATACTATAGTCTATGGGATGACAACAAAGAGAGGCTTTTCGGGTATAAAGGCTGTCCCAAAAGGTCCTCCAGAGTGCAGAACGTAAATCATCGTTATATTAGGTAACTACGTGGGTGGGATCTTAAAGCATTCGAAGAGCTTGCAATTAGAAAGCGCGAACTTAGAAGACTAGAAAAGGGAAGGATTCCAAGTGTCGAGTAAATTCGTGGATAAAGCTAAATGGAAACTCGTCCTTGGTTACTTTGAAATTTGTAGCGCTAGAAATGTGGTGAAACCTTGGCCTGTTAATTCGTACGAGATGTTATACGAGGTAATTAACGCCACTGTGTAAAATCGGGGTACACTTGCCAGACGATTATCTACATATTACGTACAAATCCGAGATATCGTCCAGCAAAGGGGTTAGAAATCTAATGGTACATTCGGTGCACGTACCAATTTAACGCGGTTAATTCTGACACTTAAGTTTCCAACGGGGAATTACTGTCCATGTTGGTCGAGTACCGATTGTCGTCTCTATATTCCTGACATCCGATGTACAACAAGAACGGAAGCATCAAGATGAGATGAAATTATTATTAAATGAGAGAAATCTTGTGTCTATATGGGTCACGAGATTTCATTTGGAATTTTTGTTTTAAGTAGTTTATACATACCTTGATAACTCTATTTATAAATGGATGCTGTTGCGGCTTAGTTATTCTCTCTTTTCATTGGCTTACCTAAAACAATAAAACAGAAGATTATATATATTTATATATATATATATATATATATATATATATATATATATACACAGTATATATACAGTGTGATAAATCCTAGTGGGCTTTCTTGATTAAAATCCTGGAATGATCAACGGCGAAAATATATTCCAAAAAAAGATATGAAAAGCTTTTAAAAATAGACCGGCCAATTGAAAGTTCACCGAGCGTGAGCTTTTGCGAAAGTTTGATCGTTATTTCGTTTTCTCAAGGAAAAAGACGTTCCTAAGCGCGAGAAAAGAATCCTTATGATTAATTCAGCGCATTACGGCTGGGCTATTAAACGAGTGGATTTAAATAACGAAATAGAGCTTGCACGGACGACTTTCGCGGCATGGATCTCTCTCACTTAATAGTTCTCTCGGCGCAAAATAGGATTTTTAGATCGGGTTCGTTGAATACGATAACGATCCCTATAAATGAAAATGACTTGGTAGCAGCTTTAATTAAGATACGAATCAACTAAAGCTGTTCCTAGACAACTTCGAAAACTTCTAAATAAGATTTGATAGAACAATTCAACGAAAATTCTAAGACGAAGAAAATCGACATCGTTTTGTCTAATATATTAACAATGCATCAGTTAGTGAATTTCATCATATTAAAAATTTACATTCATCTATATATATATATAAACTTAGGAATGTCTATAACGAATATAAATATGTCTTTTATAGGAAAATATCGATTATAGGAATATATACGATTATAAATTCAGGATAATACTATATCTATCCGTATACTATCTATATACGGATAACATTTACACACACACACACACACACACACGCGCGCGCGCGCGCGCGCGCGTATCTGAATTTAATTCGATCGATAGTTTTAACGATCTTCGGAATTGACTTACTTTTCTTGGATCTAGTACAACACAATGTCAGAAAGTCAATACTTTTCCCTGTAAATAAGATTATATATTTCGTCGAACGATAATAAATGGAAATGGTCTATCTTCGATTTTAACCATTCGGAATTAACTTATCACGTAAATCAAAGCTTTTGCAAGTGGAGCACGTAGTCATATCCTGCGAAATATATAGAAAACGTTAAGAGCATTCAGCAAGAACGAGAGATTCGCATATAGTGGAAGGATCGAAAAATGGAAAAAGAAGAAGAAGAGGAGAAGGAGGAAGAGGAGAAGGAGGAGGAGAAGAAGGAGGGAGAATAGAAAGAGACGTAACGCATACGTTTCGAAGAGTAGAAAAGTGGAACACGAGCACACTCGGCCAGCTTTGCTAATACCATACCCAGAAAGATGGAAAAGGAAGCAAAAGAGAAAGAAAGAAAAGAGAGAGAGAGAGAGAGAGAGAGAGAGAGAGAAAGTAAGTACGAGGAGTCAGCAAAACGAGAAACTAATACTGCCGTCAGCTCGATTATCCGCTCCGTCAAAGTATTGCGGACATTTTTGAGGTGTCTGAACGCAATCTGGAGGAAGCTCAAAGTTGGCGCGAATTTTTGATGGAATGGAGGAGGATAAAGCAGGTGGAAGATTCTAAGAGAGAAAAGGAAAACGAGGTGTTACTGGAAAATTGCCAAACAACGAGAACAGTACAGATATTCACATGCGATCGTTTTGCAATAGGGTGAGCTAAAAGTAGTACACAGATGTATGTGAATTACATACACGTTTACATATTCACGCATATTCTATCAGTATCTCTCTCTCTCTCTCTCTCTCTCTCTCTCTTTCTTTCTCTTTTCTATACTACTACGTTGAAACGAAGTAGGAGTAAAGCTAAGAGTAGCGCGAACTTCTGGTTTCTCCGTTCAGAGAGAGAGAGGGAGGGAGAGAGAGAGAGAGAGAGAGAGAGAACCTCGCTTAAACTTCAGATCGATGCTCGAGGGCTTAAACGGAACGCTGGTCTTATCGGAGAATGACTTTCATTCCCGAAATGATCCGAGCTCGGGGCGATCTTCCCTTGAGTTTAAATTCGATCGACGGAGAATGCACTGGGTTCAGCTAGCACTACCACCGCATCACATCACTGATGCCGTCGACGCCATCCTTGGTATTCCATAAACATTTTCTATTCTTCTTTCCAATCGAATCTTGATACAGAAAGGAAAAATAGAGATGAACGAGTTAAGGCACGAAGAGACTCGTCTTAATTAATGTACGAATTTTTTCTTCTTCTTCATCTTCTTCTTCCTTTTCTTCTTCTTTTTTTTTTTTTTTCTTATTTTTCGAAGGAAATAATAAATCATTATCTATGATTAGATTATCCATCGAATCTACGCCTAACACAACAGGTGGCTAGATGCACGCATATCCGCATGATATTATAAATCGACTCTCAACACATTCGCCTATAACGCGTGTTCGTTCGTACGTGTAATTGATTATTAGTTCATTGAACAGAAAACGCGAATAGAAAGGAGCATAAACACGATCAAGCCACTTTCGAAGGATTAGAACCTATCTCCCTCTCTCTCTCTCTCTCTCTCTCTCTCTCTCTCTCTCTCTCTCTCTTTCACACGCAAATACACAGGCACAGGTGTGAGCACGTACACACATACAAACGTCTGCATTCATTTACTACGTGAAAAGAGAAATTACAATCTAGTCGAATTCTCTACGATCGGACAAAAGGGCTCTCGAAGCGTAGCGAACCGGAAGGAAACGATTTTCGGGTTATCCCATCGAATAATCTTTTGATATAATTGACCGATTGTTTGATGTAACATAAATGAAAATAGAAAATTTAAATCGTACGATGTTATTCATCTAATTGTAATTCTCCATCGTAAATTTCTAAGTTATTATTTATACGTATTTATAAATCAAAAACATCGAAAAGTTATCTTTATCTCCTTTCTCCTCTCCTTATCTTACCTTACTTTCTCTTTTATTTATGATAGATCTTTCTTACAAGCGTTAGACCCCGATCTCCCTGATCCTGCCAGTCCTTCGGATGTATGCAGTTTACATACACTCCTTTCTACGATCCGGTTGATCCTTACATTCGCTCCACTTGTAAAGGAACTATCCACCTATGTTTTCTTCCTCCTTATTTTTTTCTTTTTTTTCATCTTTTCCCTTCTTCTATTTCCTTTTCTCATTCTTTTTCTCTTTCTCTTTCTTTTTCTTCGCATGAACCTATGTTATCGGACCTCGACTTTTCATCGACGAAACAGAGAGAGAGAGAGAGAGAGAGAGAGAGAGAGAGAGAGAGAGAGAGAAGATATCTTGGAATCGGAGCGTATCTATCTTTATATCAGTAGTTATATTACATATTTAAGAAGACGCCGAGGAAAGATGCACGACGCGAAAGAATGGAATTGAACGTTGTCGTCCAACTACATTATTCAACTGAGCGGCCGAAGACGAGTCAGTAACATTTATTATTCTAGATCTCTTTTCTCTCTCTCTCTCTCTCTCTCTCTCTCTCTCTGTCTATTTATCCGTATCTCTATCTCTTTCTTACTCACTCCTTTACTGTCTTTCTCAGAGTTCTCCTCTTCTTTTTCACTGACTCGAAGGTTCCTCCTTCCTCACACTAAGTCGATGGAGATGCACGGAATTTTAACACACCCCTATCTCTTCTCTTCCTTTCTTACCCCTTCTACTCCCTCCAGTCCCTTTTCCTATACCTCTCTAAACCTTCTCTTCTCTTTCTACATTCTCTTCTTCTTCTTCTTCTTCTGCTTCTTCTTCTTCTTCTTCTTCTTCTTCTTCCTCTTCCTCTTCGAGCTACGAGCTACAGTTTAACTTTAGCAGCAAGGCGAATACCTAACTAGCATAATCCGGACTGTTGCACAAGAATACCGACCAATTAGCGTTCCCTGAATATATCCTCCTTTCCTTTTTTGTTATCCTAAAAATTTTGCCGGTTTAAGTTATACGAGGCAGAGATAGAGATTAATAAAAAGAGAAATGAAAGAGAAACGAAATGATTACGAAAGGGACAAACGTTTGACGATTAATTAGTCAAACCGTTCGTGAATATTATCTTCGTATCAAAGGTTTCATAAATTTCTCTATTACAAGCTCGTTACGTGCATGTAAAAAGTATGCAATATCGTATGGAAATGGTAGAAATCGCGTTCGGAGGGAAAAAATGCGCAGCGGTTGAAATTATTCATGAAATATGAAAGAGAGAGAAATAGAGACAGACAGAGAGATAGAAAGAGAGTGAAAGAGAGAGAGAGAGAGAGAGAGAAAAACAGCGGAAGGGAGAGAGGAGGGGAACGTGCGTCATATTTGCAATATTCCGGAATTATCGTCGACGTACGACGTAATGCACGTTACGCGCCTGTACGCTTTTACCATTTAACCGCAAGCATAGTTATTGCCGCGGTTAATCGCGGTAAAGTACGGCGCGATTGTTCTCACCGAACGAGCGAAGAGTGGAACCGAGATAGCGAACATAATCGGATGTTGTTGGTTCATCGTGAATGATTTTGTTCTGCTATGAGATATTTTATTGGTACTGACTACAAAAATAATAAACGCAATAATAATGATAATAAATTTTACCGTTGTTTCGTAAAAAAAAAAAAAAAAAAAAAAAAAAAAAAAAAACATTTAAATAGAAGAGAAGTGAGTTTTAAAAATATCATAAGTCCTTAATGGACTGCAATAATGATCACGTACTAATGTCCATTTGTTCGCTATAATCATTTTTTTCTTTATCGTATCGTAAAATATTTAATTAACGAAGGACAGAAATAATGATAAAATTGTTGAATAGTTTTTCTTTTTCTTCTTTTCTTTGCTTTTTCTTTTCTTTTTTCTCTTTAGGAAAAGAGATTTAAATGTAAATAAGGTCTCTATTAAAAACTCGTCGATCTGTTTTGAAAGATGATGATAGAAATAAAGAAAAATGGCGTATACATTTCTACCATTTAACGGGCTTCGTTTCTCTCATAATCACGCGGGCATGCATAATAAACGGGCTAACCGTAGGCTTCTCCTTCTCGAAAGGACGCGCTATACTGGATGAAGTGGGATTCATTGGGAAAGGGAGGACATGGAAATTCAAGAGAAAGAGGGAAAGAAGAATAAATAAAAGAATGGTATGAAATAGAGAGAAGGAGAAAGAAAGAGAGAGGGAGAAAGTAAGAGAGAGAGAGAGAGAGAGAGAGAGACAGAGAGAAAGAGAGAGAGAGAGAGAGAGAGAAGTTAAGCGAGCAAGTAGAATATAAAAATATATGGTTAAGAAGGAGACAAAAATCCCCGTCTCTCCCCTATCTTTTTCTTCTATTTCTTCTTCCAATAAAGATATTCGAGAATTTCAGACGATTCGACGCCGTTGAAGGAGATATAAAAAAAGAATTGTAGATGGTATGATGAAAATCTAAAATGAGAAGCGATAGAAAGAAAAAAAGAGAAAGAGAAAGAGAGAGAGAGAGAGAGAGAGTCACAGTCCGGATATCCAAGTTAATCATACTCTTTTATTAGAGTAATTTGAGGATCTAATTATTATATGGAAATTTCCTTATTCCCGCGGTGGCCCTTGGTACAATTTTTCCTTTACAAGTTCCGAACTACCCTCGGGCCAATCCACTCCACCACTGTGATAGTCCGAAAGAGTGAGAGGAAGAGAGAGAGAGAGAGAGAGAGAGAGAGAGAGAGAAAGAGAGAGAGAAGCAAAGGAATACCTACCTACTAACGTCGACGTCGACCGTATCCACTCCCTTCACGTAGAATGCTTTAAAAGTTCACTGCCGTCAGAACTTTTGTCTTTCGTCCGCAAAATTAACTCCGAACGTTGCTTGGCCTCACGATCGTCTACCCTTTCCAACCTTCCAACCCTACTACGACTATCGTCCCCTTTCGACCACCTTATACAAGCTAACGTCGTTCTAGCATTTAAGATGATGGTCATTTGACTCTTTATTTCGATAAGGTAAGTCAGGAAAGTCGACGTAATTATATATATATATATATATGTGTATATATATATATATATATATATATATATATATTTTTTTTTTTCTTTCCTCTAATTCTTATTCTTTTTAAAGGATCTTTATTTTCCTTTTTTTTTTCTGGACTATACGACGAAACTTGAATCCTTCTTTGTCTAACAGACACGTGTTGGAAAGTTCGCTTATTATACTTTCGCCAATATTATTCGTAAGAAGTAGCGGCATACTTTGTTGTTTCAGTCTACAACTAATATAATTTACTAAACTTTCCACTCCCTCTTCTCTCCCTCTCTATCACTCTATCTCTATCTTTCTCTCTCTCTCTCTCTCTCTCTCTCTCTCTCTCTCTCTCTCTCTCTCTCTCTCTCTCTCTATCTATCTATCTCTCTTTCTCTCTCTGAAGAACTAACGACGACCTTCGACCTTCGAATTCTTCTATTCGTTGAAAGCGTGCCGACATAAAATAAAAGGGAAATATAATCGTTTGAAACGTTTTCGAGAGTCGATTGAAAAAAACGAAAAAGTTCAGACGAAAAAGAAAAGCGAATCAGGCTTTTGGTTAAGAAAATGTATAGGTATATCGTATGCCACTTCGAGAAACGAAGAAGCTATTCTACTTTTTTCATAAGAAACTAATTTGATAATGGAAAAGGTTGGTAAGATCCCGAATTTCTCAAAGTACTTTCACTTGAAATAAGAAGCCCCCTTTACTACTCGCTAAGAAATTATATCTTTCTAGATAGCGGTATATATATATATATATATATATATATATAGAGAGAGAGAGAGAGAGAGAGAGAGAGAGAGAGAGAGAGAGACAGAAAGAGATACTCGCTGCTTTTTCCAGATTCGTCTGAATTTCATTTATCAAGTAGTGGTCCATCCTGACGTTTTTTTTTCTTGCTCATTCATAAACGTTAGAAACACATACAAATCCATAAAATATCTTCCAAAGTGAGAAACAGAGAGATATAATAGTTGTATACATATAAATTAAAAAATTGTATACAGTTATTCTCTCTATATGTGTGTACATCATACATAGATAATTTGATTTTCACACTTTCACAAATCCCGGAATAGCATATCTCGATAAATCTTTAATTTCTTATATAGATATACTTTCACATAAAAAGATAATATCATCGTATAAATCATTCTAAAAGTATTATATGTATATTTATAAATTTACTATTCCAATCGATTTACCTCTATTTCAATGCCATCTCGTTTAAAAATTTTCAGTGATAATTGAATAGTAAAAGTATTATCTACGATATCTTTTGATCGTTCAAATTCGACCGTTCGTACTCGTCGATTAATCTTCTCTTGATTGTCTCGCATTCATGTATATTTCGATTAAAAAAAAGAAAAAAAGAGAGAGAGAGAGAGAGAAAGAGGAAAAAAAAAAGAAAAAAAAAAACGAAAAAGATAGAAAGAATCGATAGGATGCGCTCGAACGAGCAAACGAGTAGGTGCGATCGTAGGTAGGCTTATGATCAAACCCGCGAGAACCGATCGTGTGTGGGCGTGATCCGTGGTAGACGTAGCAAGCAAGGTTAGAGAAACGTTGCGGAGATGGTTGAGAGATAGAGAGGTTGAGGTGGTTGGTCCATCGGGGCCCTGCTAGGTATCCACCGGAGGATGAGATTTGCAGCAGCGTGCAGCGGTTCAGTTGACGTGATGCGTTGCATTATTCATTTCTACCCTGGTAACGTGGAACCACCAACCGTATTCCTACTCACCCTACTAGCACCACCGCCATCACCACCACATCGACGTAACACCCTTGACGCATTCTACGTTCTACCTAGAACCTGGCCAATTCTGACAGAAGCTTTCGAGTATAGTAACGTTACCAATACCGCCAAGTCAACCGTATCCAAACTTTAACGGATCATGTGTCATACATAACGTTAGCTTTCACTTGTAGTAGAAAAATTACAATATTCGATACACCAGATTTATTTATTATTACAGTTCGAAATTATTATAACGCTCGAGTAATGTTCTATCGGAAAAATATATAGATCAATCATTTAAATGTATGACATACGTATTGTTGAAATTTTTGTTTTACGAAACGAAGGGAAAAAAAGGAAACAATGAAAGAAAAAAAAAAAAAAAAAAAAAAAGAGAAAGAAAGAAAACAACATGATATATTCACGCACGATATTCTTCATGATGCTTGTCATAACACGACCACCATTGAGAGAGATTTATTTGCGAACTCTTTTTATGAACCACACGATTGACATCTTGTCGAAGAAATCAATATCATCATAATATTGTATAATCGGTCTCAATCTCTTTTATCGAGCTGTGACGTTTGATATCCATCAAATTTTTCACAATTTGACCAAAGCATATTACATTTAAAATTAAAGTTTATCAGGTTACCGTACGTAGCATATACTCGGTTAGGAAATTGTCGTCGAGGTAGAAAAGCAGTGTCGTAAAGTTTGTACGACTCCGCGGGCCGTCATTGTGATAAGGAAGATTTAAGGGTGGCTTTAGACGGGGCGATCTCGATGATGTATGCGCGCCAGCGTGATAACATTAATTTCAGAATTTGCAAGACACATCGCTGGCCGAAGTTGCCGGAAGTACTGCATTATATCTCTAACGCACAAAGCTGTCCAAGATGCGTTCGCAACTTGGCTCTTCGTGATTTTTATCAATGAAAATGTTGCGACAAATGTGTTCACGTCCATAGAAAATTTATTCCTGTTTTTCTCTTTTTTTTTTTTTTGTTTTCCCTTCTTTTTTTTTTTGTTTTGTTAGTTTTCCTCTTTATTCTTTTCTTTTTTTGTTTTCCTTTTACGTAGACGACGGTGACGACTTCGTAAAGGAAAAAAAAAAAAAAAGAACAATTATTCATTAACTTATCTCACAAATATTTTGACATTCTAATTTTCAAATGTATAAAATTCTAATGAATAATGATTTAATATAATTCTTAATGTGCTATTCACGGCTATTCAAGTATATACGACCTAAGAAAAATGTACCAAGCGTAAATCCATCTCGAATCTATGGTGATTCATGGGAAATGGAGGAAGGGAGATGATTAAACGGACGTCCCTTTAATTACGCCGTCCCAGACGTTGCATGAGCTGTGGTCGTAATATAAGGCCTTAATGTAGACTAATCGCTCTTCTACTGAAATCAAGGCGATAATTACGAAAATGGTGTAAAAATGTTTCCGACGCTTTCGTGACGTAACGCATCCCTTCATTTAATATCGTACTCTTTCCTTCTTCTCGTTCTTCTTCTTAAAGTTGCTTAACCGTTCTCATTGAACGTTTAATTACAACGTGTTTGAACATTCATATTCATTAAAGATTCATATCGAAATATACAATATTTTAAATGCTTCGATAATCAACTTGATTATAGTTTTATTTTCATTCATTATTTTGAAATAATAATATCGTCGCAATGAAAATTTATTACAACCATATAATCCCCTAAGGTTTTCTTTCTTGCACGGAACTTCCAGCATAAAACGAAGAAATGTCCAAGAAGTTAAACGGTCACATGCTAATTTTTCATAAGCCTTACGTTATGGTACCCTTGGGAGAAATGAGATGACGAATACCTAATACTAAAATACGTTTTATTCGGAAAAGAAAGGAAAAGAAAAAAAAAGAGAGAGAGAGAGAGAGAGAAAGAAAAAAAAGAAAAAATGGATGTCTTTGCATATCCGAAACGAGACAGAAGCATGTAAAAGAAAAAGCTTAGATATTTCTTAACGAGTACAAGCAAATTATCCGGAGATCTTATGTCATAAATGAAAAGGAAATAAAGGTGGAAGTTAAAGTAGAAAGGAAAAAGAAAAAAAAAAAAAAGAAAAGAAAAAAGGAAAGAAAAAGAAAAGAAAAAATGAAAAAAAGAAATTAAACACGCAACACGTTTTCACACTTATAATCATCGATCCGAGCTTTCATCATTTTAATATCATAGATAGGATGATATTTTGATTATCATCTTTATTCATTTAACATGGAATATAACGATTTAAAATAGATTTCCCGATACGAAGAAAATATTTCGTTCATAAACTCGTGATATATTTTTCAAAGTAAAATTTAAGCCATCGTCAAAAGATAGATATATGTACACACACACACACACACACACACACACATATATGTGTATGTGTGTGTCTGTCTGTGTGTACATATGTACGTTCTCGTAGTACAAACAAATCTTTTCCCCGTCGATTCAATTTTCCGTATATTCATCCCGAATGGTTTGCAGTTGTCCGAAAGAACGGACAACGTCACTTATCGAATCAGTACCGATATCCACGATCCCAAATCTAAAGCTTCGTTCGTACGTACGTACATATTCCCGATATTGTCGAATTCGAAGCATTCTATTCCCCGACCTATCTATCGGGTGACTACGAAATTGCTTTCGTGACTTAGAGATTCGACCAGATATTACACTTTACCTACGTAGAATATCCACTACTTTACATATCTATACGTATATATATATATATATATATATATATATATATATATATATATATATATATATATATATATAGTTACATCGAGAGAAGCGAAATTTCTCTTGGAAAGACTAGCCCCTCTCATACACCGTGGCTTTCAGTCGAAATTGCTACAGTCTAATTCACTCACTCACTCTCTCTCACTCTCTCTCTCTCTCTCTCTCTCTCTCTCTCTCTCTCTCTCTCTCTCTCCCTCGTAGGCGTCCAGTTCGCTAATTTTCCACCGGCGAGAATTTGTTTAAACGTGAACTTCCTAATTCGAGTCTCTTCGCAAATTTCAACCGTCCATCTCTAAATTTAATATTCTCGCGATATAATCGTCACTGTATATAATTTCGTCGGTGTTTTTATTATTATCAAATCAAATGAATAAAAGTTAAAAAAGATTTTAAATATTTTAAGAAAAGTGAAATAGGTGTTTGAGGATAGGGGAAAAGGGAAAAAGGAAATAAAAAAAAAAAAAAAAAGGAATTGTTCCAACAAATAATTAAAAAGTTGTAAAGAATTTCATCGGTACGAATAAAACTAGAATTTTATGAATTGAGAAACTTATAACGTTAATGCGAAAGCGACTGATTGGCGGTGAATATCATTTTAATAATAATGTCCTTGGGTGGGATTGGTCAGAGAAAACTTGGAAAATGCTTACCATCGGAGATAATCACGGTTCGTTATCCAGTTCACCATAAGTTCTCGGACCGTTGCAAATGGAAATTAATTTATGAAAGAGCAGTTTACTTCGTATACCCGACTACTAAGTAGAAACGAAATCTAATGATAAAGTTTGACCAACTTGTGCCGTCTGTATCTATCTATCTATCTATCTATCCTTTTCTTTCTTTTCCATAATGCTTCTTCAGAAGTCAGAAATTTAAATAGATAACGATACCAACGTTCTCGTTCGTTTCTCCGTTCGTATTGGTATCCAGGAGAAATTGTAAATTCACGTAGAAATTTTTTGAAAGAAGAACAGAAAAATAGAAAAAGCGAGAGAGAAAGAGAGAGAGAGAGATAGAGAGAGAGAGAAAGAGAATAGAATGAGCGTTTGCGGGTAGATAGAGAAACATGAAAAGAAATTGATATCTCCAGGGTAAAGGCTGCTTGCACTATTCCGTGAAATACACATCGAAATGATATCCCAATGGAAAACGAGAATCGACGGATCGCATTAGTTTATACTGAAATATTATCGTCTCTCGAGGATACATCGTGAGTCTTAGTTTGATTCGTTACAAATTTTCAATGTCGAAAAGAGAGGTAAAAGCTTAACCCGAGAATAAAAAGAAAGAGAGAGAGAGAGAGAGAAAGAATATTTCCAGGTGAAAAAGTAAATTGGATTTAAGTCACGTTAATATTCAATGTTATAATGTTTTCGTTCTATTTGTTGTAATTTGATAATGGTAAAATGGATAAACTCGGTGAGGGTTTCACCGTTAGATTTTAGTCGCCTACTTACAAGTTTAGGGCATAAAACGTAACGAGGATATAGATCAAAGCGTTATACAGAACGTTAAAACTTCCGAAAGCGGTATGTAAGGGAACTCTTGGCTTGCAAAACTCATAGATGCAAAGAACATGTGTGTATATATGTATATATGTGCGTATATGTGTATATGTATATATATATATATATATATTCGATTTCTAAGCAAGCCTTGTGTTTTAGAAATATACGGACGTAAGTGCTTACTTACATACGTGTCTCGTGACCGAGGTAAGTCTCATTAAAAATCAGATGCGCGATAAACGCAATAAACTACGATTATCGGCCTCGTAAAATTGTTATTCTTCTTTCTCCGCTTATGACTTGACTTCCTTAGCCTAAGGGCTGAACACACACACACACATATATATATATATATATATATATATATATACTTACATAAATATATACATACGTACATATATACGACCTCTTTTCGCATTAATGACGTTTGCTTCGAGTCAGAGGCGTGGAAAACGTAAAACGATACATATAAAGTAAAGTAATCATAAATTTATTACATTTCCATATTAATTATATAATTATTATTGCTATGAATATCTTTCGTAAGAATGAAATTGTAAAAATCGAAAAGTGAATGATATTTTATTTTTTCTCTCTCTCTCTCTCTCATGAAAAGGCAGAGATTACAACAAAAAGAGATATCAATAAAAATTATAAGAAATATGTTCCATTGGAAATAAATAAATCTTTCGAAGTGTCATGTCCCGTAGAATTTTATGGATGAGCTATGAATGAAATACTGTTTTGCGATAGTAAAGTAAACATTGCATTTACATGTGAACTCATTTTAATATCTTGTATCGTCAAAGAAATTCAACCTTAAAAACCTTCGTTTCTTTTCTTTTCAAGAACTTACGAGTAATATCAAAGCTTTCCTAATCCTTTAAATTATTCTTTACACTTATGTAAATATTGTAATCATTTTCTAAACAATCTTAATTTAATCCATTTATTTAATAACAAAGAATATAATTTATTCCTATCAAATTATTCTTGTAACTTAGGTAAAAACTATTATAATCATATTTTAAATAATCTTAATTTAATTATTTAAAATTATAAAATTCTTATAGACATGATTCAACATTTTATTGAAGTATTTAATATAATATATTATTTTTCTTCGATATCTTCTTAATTTTCGATTTAACAGACGAAAACTTATCGACGGTGTGGTATATCAAAAGTACTCAAATGTTAAATCGTTCCTTTTATTCATCAACTAGCACGTGAGTCGTTGCAGTTTGTCTCACGAAATTAACCAACCTTCTCTAAGTTCTCCCTTTTCTCTTCATCCTAACCGACAACACCTTAAAACTGATTCCGAGTCTACCCTTCAAGACGATTGCCAAGCTAATCGTTCTCTAATGATGGCGATTAAACCACCAGCACCGGTAAAATTGCGTTGAGTTTCCTTCATGCTTACGTTTGATCACGTTAACGAATCTTACATCTTTCGGAAATAACCATAAAATGGAACACAACTATAGTCTTTTATTACGAATTTTTCTACTATGTCATTATAGTTCATTTACGGTTGGACATTGTTCGATCGATCCATATAAAATCAAGAAAGAATTATTAGTTCTAGTAAGACATTAGATCAAATTGTAAAATTTTATTAAATTAAATACTATTGTATTATTGCGAAGAAATTCAAATTACTGTATATCTGTCCTATTTTCACGAAAGTTAAAATTGAAAAAAAAAGAGAGAGAGAGAGAGAGAGAGAGAGGAAAGAGAGAAAAAAGAAAATGTTTTAATTTTAGTTAATTAAATAAATAATAAATTTTGTGTCAGCAGAAGAAGAAAGAATTGTGTGTCAGAAAAAAATTTCGAATTTAGACAAAAATTTGAATTTAGATTAGAAAATTGGAACAAAGTTGAATCAATATCTGACCCACATAACCAACTTGGATTTTATCGAATTGAAAGACATTATTTTTAATTGCCTCAAGACCTCAAAATCGGAACGGATCGGTGCATGCCAGAAATCATAAATATTTTCTTACTGGCTCTATTCCAAAATGCGCTATGTAAATAGCCTCAATCTTGGCAATGCACCGTGATGTAATATTCAGATTAGGCTGTAAAAGCGCTTTAACCTTCGAAACATAAGGAACACACGACTTCCTGGTTATTCAACGATTATAATTAATTACATTCACTCAGTGCTTGTTTTCTTCTTTTTTTTTTTGTCGTTTGTTGTTGTTTTTGTCCTTGTTTTTTTCTCTTTAATTTTTAATAAAGCAGACAAGAGAGTGCATGCTACTCGTCGTAATATCACAGACAAGATAACGTGTTTTTTTTTGTTCAGCATGCATGAACGTTGAAGTTGAAAGTTTCGCGTTTAAAAGTATATTTCCCAAACGTGCGATGAATCAAGCTGGAAGACACGCTTCTCCGATGGACACGCGATCCTCTTTAGCTTTTCCTCTCGTTTTTCATCATTCTCGCACGTTCGAGGTAAACTTTCTAAGGTCTAAGGTGATTTAAGATTTTCACGCTTAGAATTGCACGGGTCACTAGCTTTATTTTCTCTTTCTTTTTCTCTTTCTCTCCTCTCTTTTCTTTGTCTCTCTCTATCTCTCTCACTCTCTCTTTCTTTATTTCTCACTCTCTCTCTCTCTCTCTCTCTCTCTCTCTCTCTCTCTTTGTGTTTCTTTATCGTATCTCTTTAGTTCAAGAGACAAAATCTCACGCTTGTTTCGTCTCTTACGCGCTCGTAAGAACGAAATCTCTCGGGCAACGAGATAGGAACTCGGCGAATTGCGAGTGACTTCCTCTATGCTAGCTTCCCACATAGACCATGAATGTTCTCCTTGTCCCTGATTCCATTTTCTTCGGCCAGTTTTCGTGATTCTATCTAACTGTATGTGTGTGTATTTATATGTAAGAAAAGGTGCAAAACTATAAAGATAAAGACGAAGGAAAAAGAGAGAGAGAGAGAGAGAGAGAGATGTATGAGTATAAATCGAATTGTGCCATCTGGTACATGCTCCTTTTCGAGAGAAACAGATTCAATTGGTACTCGGAAACGTCGATCGAAATATTATCTCGTTTCGTTCTAAATTCGACGTAAATTACTAAATCAACTTTTCTCTTCTATTCGAAATACTAATAACATTTTATTAATCTTTCTTATCTTATTCCTTCAATTTTACTTTTATTTTTCTTTGACCTTACTGTACAGTTTGACAATTGTGCATGTCTAAAAAATGTTAGTTAAAAGCTATGAAAGAACGAGAGAAATAAAAGGAAAGGTGAGAAAAGAAAACTCGAACTTACAAGAAGAACTACATATATTCTACGGTTAGGAAAGGTTCCAACGGGACGTGATAAATGTTTCGGCACTTTCGTTGCCTCTGAATGGTCCGCCTGGAATTCGCACGGTGAGAATTTATGTTAAATTAATTAAACCCTAATTTCGTACCATTCAAAGGTACTCACGGTATTTATGACGGTCATCGATACTACGAAGTTTGCAACGAGCTATCGTCCCTTTTCTCCCTTCAACTTTGAGTATCTTTTTCTCCTTTCCTTTCCTTCTATCAATTTATCCTTTCTCTTTCTCTCTCTCCCTCTCTATCCATCCATCTATCTCTCTCTCTCTCTCTCTCTCTCTCTCTCTCTCTCTCTTTACGACAGTTTGGCATGACCAAGAGATTGAATTATCAATGTGAACCCAAGTGGTTTCTTCGAACGTTCACGAAATTGTCTAACTTGAACGTATGGAAATTATACGATACCCAAGGACCGAAGAAAAATGTTCTTTTGGTTGAAAACATAGTATCGCATGAAAGGTATCATGAGTGTAAAACCGATTGTATTACGATAATTTTCTCGAATAACCAGCGTATTTTTTTAATCAAGATCGACTGATTTATTACGATAAATGTCAACTTGCTACTTGATTAAAATCATTTCTTCGTAATAATTAATCGTATTCATTCTATACCCAGTACCGATCTAATCAATTTACGTACTAATGGAGATTAGTGATACTCTCTTGTCGTTACTCGCGTGGCCGATTTCTGGAATTACGATAGAAAATGAAATAGATAGATAGATAAATAAATAGATAGATAGATAGATAGAGATAGAGAGAGAGAGAGAGAGAGAGAGAGAGAGAGAGTGAATTACATTAATTGGACAAAGTTGATTAGCTTCATAAATATGATACGTAAGTAAGTTTATAAATGAATAAAACAAAGAAACAATGCTTTTAACAGAGACATCAATTATCGTGATAAACTAAATTTCACAAAATATAGTGAAATAAAAAAGAATAATAAGAAAGATAAATAGATTTGATCTTTATATCACTTTACATTTTCATCCATTCTAACTTTTTAGTTCAAGATATTTTGAAGGTAAAACTATGGTTAAGGATTAAAGAGTAAAATAGAAGATAGAAGTCAGAACACGCCGAATTCCCGGCCATTTGGATAAAAAGTAGAAGAGTCACGATTCGCCGATGCCAAACGAAATCGTGCAACTAAAGAAAACGAGTGCGAGAAAGAGAGATCAAGAGAGAGAGAGATCAAGAGAGAGAGAGGGAGAGAGAGAGAGAGAGAGAAGCATTTGGTAGATCGTCTGGTCGACAATAGCGCGACGAAAGCGGTATAGTAATTTCAGAGGAGAAAAATTTTATTCGCTCGAATGAATGAAAGAGAGAGAGAGAGAGAAAGAGAGAGAGAGAGAGAAAGAAAGAGAGAGAGAGAGAATCTCCTTCGACCCTTCCCATTTCGTTTCCAGACTCTCTTGTCGTTCCAGAACTCGACCTATTTACATCGACTTGTCGTGCCTGGTACACCTCGTACATAGAAACGAAATAAGATGGTGACTTTATTTATAGAACGAAATCGTGACATTTAACATTTGCGAAAAGACATATTATAGATAAAATTTGCGTGTACTATTTTCGAGCCTAAAATATATGATTTATTATCGTATTATATAATAAATATTATCATATCTTTATCATATTACTAATAATTATAATTTAAATACCTAAAGGATTCAATGTTCAATGTAATTATTGAAAGTTCTAAAATTTCAATAAAATCCTATGGAAATTAAATAGAACATACAAAGACTTTTATCTTTATCAACAAATTTTCTCTCAGAAGTAAAACTCATTTTTCCGTATTTTTGCTTTCTCTCTTTACTCCTCCCCCCCCTCTCTCTCTCTCTCTCTCTTATTCTCTCTTTCTCTGTCTGGACTTCTATTGGTTTTCCTCGTGGTATGTGTGCAAGTAGGAAGGGCGAAGCGCTCTACTTAGCTTGCAACCGACGCAGAGAATCGTTTTCGTTGGGTATACCTCGGTTTACAACGTCGAGGCTCCTTCCCTTCCGAAATCCGCCGTACGCCAGGGTATTCCTGACAGCCTTTCTCATTTACTCTAATTATATACCGTGAGTCATGTTCGTCGTTGCAGCATGCAGACGAGTACAGTAACAAAGAGAGAGAGAGAGAGAGAGAGAGAGGGAAAGGGAGAGGGAGAGAGTGATAGAGAGTGATCGAGAGAGAGAGATAGAGAAAGAGAAAGAGAATGAGAGAGAGAGAGAGAGAGAGAGAGAGAAAGAGGGATGGAGAAGAGTAGAGAGAGAAGGGAAATAGGATACGGAAGAAGAGAAGGAGGAGTAAGTGGAGGAGGAGGAAGAGAAGCAAGCGCGGAGGAGGAGTATGAGGTAGTATAGATATATCTGCGTACGTAAACGGCACCACAGAATATATACTTATATACAGAGGCTGGTATAGCAGTTAGGTAACGCATCACGTCCTTCGCTTCTCTCTACTAAGCAGTAAGAATACACCATTAATTTAAGATCCTAAAGGCTTCGTAGCTCGACGGCACTAATTATTCGCTCTGACGTAATACGCTGAGAGAATAAGAGAGATAGAGGGAGAGAGGGAGTGTGAGAGAGAGATAGTGAATGATAGAGAGAGAGAGGGAGAGAGAGAGGGCAATCGATTGGTACAACCAAATATCATCGTTTGATCCTTCACATTTTCCTTTCTCAAAGTTAACGACTTGTATGGAAATTTCAAAGAGTTTTTGCCTCTCTCTCTATCTCTATCTCTCTCTCTTCAACGTTACATATTCACCACCGAAAAAGAGAAAATTAGATGAAAGAGGTAGATACCAGACTATTGCTATGTTCCTCGTGACGATCTATTATTCAGGTAACGTGTATCTACATGGATTCCGATAACGAAAGCCGATAATGACGTGGAATCGATAAACAATATCGTGGTTAGGAGGCTCACTGATACAAACGAACCGATATCTGCATCTAGTGCTGTTTGATTTACAGAAGATCGGGAGAATGCTGATAGATACGGAGGCGAAGGAATAATCGTGGCTCGTTAGAAGACACCTGATATTTCATTTCTGACGATATTCTACTTCTTCTCTATCCATTTTTTTCCCCTTTTTTCCTTTTTTTCTTTTTTTCTTCGTTTCTTTCTTTCTCTCGTTTGTTGCGATCGCGTAAAACAGATCGACTCCTTGTATATTTCGTCATGCATATGAATGAAACTGTTTTGCTGGGAGCCAAAAAAGAAAAAAGAAAAAAGAAAAAAGAAACGAAACGAGAGGAAAAAGAAAAAGATCGAAGGAAAACGTAATAGGCAAAGTTAAATGATTCGCGCTTATTCATACTCGTGCAACCAGGAGACTTTCTGATTCGGGAAAATTTCAAATGATAATTTAAGCCTCGAACACAAACGCATCTCTACGTTCTTTGTGCGTTCTTTGAATCACGATGGTACACGTCGTGAAAAAAAAATACATTTTCCTACCTAAAAACTTTTCACTTTGTTCCATTCTTTAAACCTTATTTACTACTCTATCTCTCTATCTTATTCTTTCTATTATTTACTTTTCTGTAATGGTGTATCAACGAACGTGTATACCACGTAAATACTTCTGACGGAACATCCATTTCATTTCTCTGGAGATGAATTTTTTAAACGGGTGTTAGAAATTCTAATGTGACATAATCGAAGAAGAAATATCATATACGTGAATATACGTTTTACTTTCAATGGGACTTGAAATTCTGTTTTATAGAAGGGGAATACTACGTCTGGTCGCAAGCATCATTCGACCATTCAATTCTATCTAATTCCGTTTTCATTCTATTCTTATCACCGGCGTTCCAACGTTCTTTCCAAAGACCTTTCTCCGAAGCAAAAGCTTCGAACGCGTTTCTCTGGAAAACGCAGTTATCTTCTTCCGTATGGATCCAGCTAGAAACTCCTCTCATGTACCATGCCGGACATGAAAAGAACGAAAAGAGATGGAGAATAATAAAAACTGGAAAAAGGCGCAACGAGGTGATGCGACAAAACCAGAAGCCATTGTCTAACATGCATCTCGGCTATGCGCATCACATGCATTCTCTATCTCTACTTTTCCTATCCTTTTCTCACCGACATCCTTTTCGTTCTTCCATCTTTTCCCACGAGAAACGAAAGGCAAAGGACGAACGTCGACCACAAAGAACGCGTTGAATATCCTTTCTCGTATTTTCCCTATTAAAAATATGCAAAGCTTGTTTCCTTTGTTTGTACGAATGTGATGAGTTTGTTTGCGAAAAAGAAATGACAGGATATACTTTGGATTTCCTTTGAAAATTTTCATAATAAATTATTTATACCGTATCAATGAATAATGTCGTATACTCGCATTGCATTTATCTTGTATTCAAACTCTATAAGAATTGAAATATTTTATTTCAATAGAAACGATCGGATTCGTTCAGGGCAACCATAGTAGTAAATATAGTGGATAATACTTACATCTCGAATCTACATTTCCCAAAATACTTAACATTAAAATGCAGCACAGAATTTCATAATATTATTTTATTAAGTATAGAAATTTTCAACGATTCTTTCTTTTCACGAATTTCTTTGGTCTAACATCGGAGATTAAGTTCTTGTCATCATCATCATCATCATCATCATCATCATTATCATCATCATCATCATCATCATCAACATTATCATCATCATCATCGTTATCGTGCCATTAATATTTAATTTAAAGTAAGTATATATAATATGGATGGCGTGATTCGAGATGTTTCATTTTTATGGGCAAACGAGACGCGGAAGAGAACGAGAAAAGGAACACACAAAGAAGAGAAAAAAAAAAGGGGAAGAAATTTGATCTGCATAGTACGTCTCTCGGACCGAGACCAGTATGGACAGCCTCACAGGGAATTTTTCAGTCGGGAACCGAGATTTTTTGCGAACGAGGGAGATGAAAATAAGGAAAAACGCGATAGCCAATCTCGTTCGTCGGTACGTATTCCCGATAGACATCTGTATATGCTCTTTCCAGAGATTTCAGAAATATTCATTTTAATGGTTGATCTAACGCGGGTATTGGTTACCGCTGAAGCGCTACGTGTTCAGAATTCTTTGTGGGAAACACGTACGGGCAAAATACTCTTTCTCTCTTTCGCTCTCTCTCTCTCTCTCTCTCTCTCTCTGTCTCTCTCTCTCTCTCTCTCTCTCTCTGTCTCTATCTACCTATCGATCTATCTATCTATCTATCTATCTATCTCTTTCTCTTTAAAAGATGTTGCCTGGGTGCTTTTATTCCTCACGTATATAACCTGCTGGATGTTACGATTAAAGTATCAAAAAAACTTAAACCCTTTTCGAATCTATAAATCTATAAAAGCTTTCGGTCGAAAAACTTTGCATCTACGATATTTCTCAAACTTTTACCATTTCGACGAAAATAATGTCTTCCGAACGAATTTATAAATATCAGAGAATTCAATGATAAATCCCTGATATATCTATCAATTTGTAATTACACGTTATAAGTTTCTATTCTAGAAATTCGATAAGTATAAGTGTGTGTGTGTGTGTGTTTGTATGTGTGTTCATATATAGATATATAGATACTTGTTATCTTAGTATGTGAGAAATAGTAAGTTTATAAGAACTATATAAGAAGATAAAAACGATTCTCCATCGATGTGAAATCGAGTTCACGTAGTATCGATAGGAAAATCCGAGAGAACTGGGAGAGTTCGTCGTGCATTTGGAGAAAGCATGAATAAGATGATTCGCTGGAAGGCATGGTAACCGTCGCATAATTTTACGTCGTTTCACTCAGAGATTCGAGAGATCCTTTCAATCGAATCGCGCAACGAATCGTGCATCGAATTTGAATCAACTACGACGTAACACGGATGAGAAATGACGCTAGAGATATCTGCTTTGCCTTTCATTTTTTTCCCCTTTTTTTCTTTTTCCTCTCTTTCTCTCTCTCCCTCTCCCTCTCTCTCTCTCTCTCTCTCTCTCTTTATCTTTCTTTTCTTTTCTTAACTTTTCTTTTCTTTTTTTATAGATTCGCAAAACGAGGCAAGCAAAGTTATGCCATAGAAGTTATGGTCTCGTACTCTCTCATGATTCCAATGTCTATGGGACGCCTCCAAGGAAAAGTTTGCTCTTGACGCGGTGAGTTACACGTGACGAATTCAAATCAGGCGTAAATACTTAAAGCAAACACTCCTACTGGGGGGTAGAAACTGAGTTTTAAAATAAAGCATTAGAAGATCGTCGAGCACCGAGATAGTTAGGCGGGGTGGTACCACCCCATCCCTCCAATCCTTTCCTCTTTCTACCCTCATCCCCTCTCCCTCCCCCCTCTCTCCTAAAAGTTCACCACGAAGTTTATGTAAACTCGAAAACTTTCGGAGTGAACTAGCTCCCCGAACACAAATTGCAACCACAGTGAATGAATCAAAGAGTGACCATTACGCGATTCTGAGTATACAAAAAGGGAGAACTGATTTAGAAAATTATGGGAATGAGAAGGAAGAAACGAAGATGATCAAAGAGTGAATAAATAAAATCTAATAAAGTCGAGGAAGTAACGATTCGTTTTTTACTTATCATAAAGATAAGCGACTTTGTTGCTGTGCCGATATATTATAATGACAAAGAGTGACAAAAAAAAAAAAAAAAAAGAAAAAAAGAAACGTTCTCACTTGCCGCATACCTGCTGGCTAAAAGCTATAGAAAGTGCACTAGAAAAGTTTTCATCATTTTTAACCACGCGAGAAGAACAGAAAAACTGCATTTGTACTTGGTAACGTCTATATTCTTCGAGAAGAAACACGAGAAGATTTTGTCAGAGAAAAAGGAAAAGAGAGAGAGAGAGAGAGAGTATGCAAGATGTATTACTACTGAATGAATCGATTTCGTTCGGAAATCGAAACGTGTTGACCGAGTTTGCTTCAACTTCGATGAGAGATATGATATGGTAATATCCATGGATAATTTAGGAAAATGTATAATTATCTCGACCGTTACGAAGACCATTTTCACATTCGAGAACGAGGAACGCAACCCCTCGCGGCAAGTTTATCCAATATCGTTGAAACAACGATATTGGGGTTACAAGAAGATCGCTACTGGTATATAGTTGGAACGTACTTTGAGAAGGCCTGCAAATTGCCTTCGTTAGTAAAGAGGTACCCTTTGAAAGTCCCTATAGATCTACATGTAAGGTTTCCTAAATTTCCAGTTACTAAAAGCAATATCTGCTAACGCTACAATCACTATCTTTTCAAACTATTACTTGATTTCATAAGAAACAATGATAATCAATAAAACTTTATCTTTATTT
Source organism: Vespa velutina (assembly GCF_912470025.1). Taxonomy (NCBI): domain Eukaryota; kingdom Metazoa; phylum Arthropoda; class Insecta; order Hymenoptera; family Vespidae; genus Vespa; species Vespa velutina. The sequence continues at coordinate 2,150,713 of NC_062192.1, forward strand.
AAAAAGAAAGAAAATGATTTAACGCCAATGACCGACTCCCGTGAATGAAAATTTTGAAATACTTTAATATATCAATAATAAAAGATGTATAACATACGTTAATATATATCTAACATTTAACTCATAGTTAGAAATAGATATAATATACATAGGTTTAAATATTGACGTATAGAGTTTGTTATTACAATATTCGCCTACGTATGTATGTATATACATAACGTATACAAGAGAATAAGGACTTCTTCAAAAATAACAAAATCTTTGTTATTCGCTACTCGACGAGTATAAATTTAACATGTATACGTACTTATGTACATAGATTTAAACTCTCGTATTCTCTTTCATTCCCATGTTTGAAAATCTATGAATATTTAAAAAGTACGATATGAACATGAAACAACGTAGACAAAAATGAAAGAACGTTGTGTTTATAAAAGAAATTAAAAAAAAAAGAAAAAAAAAAAAAAAAAAAAAAAAAAAAAAAATACTAAAAAAGAAAAAGAAGAAGAAACAAATAACTCACCTTGAACGATGAGCTTAATGACGGCATCCGGTGTACTACGATTGTTTATTAGGCACTCGTACTTGGCCGAGTCCGGTGCTGTGACAGGATGAAATTGTAGAGCATAATTTTTCAAAGAGAGAGAGACCCTATTCTGATGAGTCCAAACATCGGTGCCCCTGTTGGCATGTTCGTGTTGCATCCCGTTAGCCTGCCACTCGAGTAACTGCATACCGTTGGCTCGCCACTCGAGCATATACACCAGAGAGTCTTCCGTCACTCCTGGACAATTCAACGTCACGTTCTTGCCGGCCTCAACGACGAGCTCCTCGACCAACGAATTCGTGTCATCTGAAACGAGACGAAGGTCGTTCCATTAATCCAAATAACTTTGTTTATTAATATTAACCATCTAACCCTTTGTCAGTCGCTAGAAATATAACTGTTCTCTGACATCATGAAATATCACGTATCTCAAACAAATTTACAAATATCTTTTTCTATACTTTCACCGTAATGTATGTATGTATGCATATATGTATGTATATCAAGAAATCTAGAACTGTATTACAAGAGTAGAAAATTCTCATTTATTTAAAAAAAAAAAAAAATCACCCCAAAACAAGAGGATAACTTCGCATAGGAAGAATATATATCTAACTGTATATGTGTATGTACACTGCAAACGTAACGATACCAAAAATATGAGAGAAACTATGAAATATGAAATGTATGAAAGAGAGAGATAGAGAGAGAGATAGAGAGAGAGATAGAGAGAGAGAGAGAGAAAGATAGAGATAAAGAGAGAAAGAGAGAGAAGCAAAAATGAGAAACAAATTCGAGTTGGTACGATCCAAGCGAATCCTGCCAGTACCATTACCCTCGACATCAAATAAAACGACCATGGATTCACAGCCGTACCATTTTACGCGATGTAACTCGTTGCGTTATTAGCCGTATGCTTGTAGCCGGATTAAAAACTACCTGGGATCATACTCTCGTATGCGTGCTTTCGCATTGATTACGAATGATTCCGTTTGGACGTATAAATATCACGACTGCTCTTCGAAGTTCCTATCCTTTTTTTTCTTTTTTTTTTTTTTTTTTTTCGTTTTTATTTATTATTGCCTGATATTTCCTCCTTTTTTTTTTTTGTTCCTTCATCTTTATCTTCACGCGAAAAGAAAATATTTCGGGATTAAAATGGGACTTTCTTTAAAGTTCATAATTTTTTCGTATCACGTAAAACAGTAAGTCCGGAGTGAGAGAAAAGGAAAAAAGAAAAACAAAAAAGAAAAAAAAAGCAAAAAGAAGAAAGAAGAAGAAGAAGAAGAAGAAGAAAAAGAAAAACAGAGAGAGAGAGAGAAAAAAAAAAGCTAACATACAGAGTACAAACTTAATTATCCCTTACCACAAATAAGACAACCAGTCCGATTCACGATCTTTTCTCTTATGGCAACGGTGCTATATAGTTATACCGCAAACTTCTCAAGTTTATTACATTCCGAGTAAATACTCGTCCTTCTGTTTTCACCTTACCAATCTCTCTTTCTTTCTTTCTCTCTCTCTCTCTCTCTCTCTCTCTCTCTCTCTCTGTCTCTTTGTCTCTCTGTCTCTTTCTTTTTTTTTTATTTCTCAAGGACAGTTCAATGGAGCGCACACTCGTGATGCTAATCGTTGGTAGGTTTACGAGCAGTAGATAAGCAAACTATGTATGTCCTCTGTGTGTTGCTTGCTACAGAAGATAAGTTCTTACCACCGATCATTCTCTCTTTCTCTTTCTTTCATGAACACTTTTCGTGGGAAGAAGATAAATAAAGAAATGGAACAACGAAAACGTGTAACTTCAATTGCTCTTTGTATTCATTATAATGATCCCATTTTATTATCAAGATCTCATCTAAATTGTTAGAACACTTTGAACGGAGTTAAAATATTTTCTTTTCGAGAGATAGAAAAAAAGAAAATTTATATATGCTCAAACGGATTTTAATTAAAAATATTTTTTAATAAAAAAAAAAAAAAAAAAAAAAAAAAAAGAAAAAACAAACAGAAAAAAAGAAGCAAACGAGAGAAGAAAAATAAAAAATGAGAAACGTATGAACGTATAGAAATGAAATTTTGGATTTAAATGTCAGTAATAAAATTTTTTAAATGAAGATAAAGTTTTTGCTCTTTTTACATGTATGATGCTCAGAACAGATACGAACTTTATCGGTCAATTATCGAGAAATCAAACTATCCAAAGTGAAAGGTCAACGGAGAGCTTTGCCCTGTTAAGTGTTACGGTATTAAATTTCCGGAGCAACGCGATCGTTGCAAGTATTCGAAGCACGCGTACGTACTCATACGTGCATAAAGTGCGAGTTTGGTGCAGCCAGCCATATCTCGATACCGCACTTTCTCTCCCAGAGGTGTCGATCCACCTCTGCAACTCTTCGTCCCTCTCCACCAATCCAAACTTTGCATCTGGCGCGTGCACATTCGTAAAAAAAAAAAACAAAAAAAAAGAAAAAAAGAAATAACAATATACCTCCCTCTCTCTCCCTCTCTCTCTCTCTCTCTCTCTCTCTCTTTCTCTCTTTTTCTTTTGTTGTTAGTGATTTTTTTTCATTGTTTTTTATTAATAAAATGAAGAGAGACTGAATAATAATTGAACACACGAAAATTTTTATTTTAAAAATAAATTGTTTGCGAGCTAACGCGAGGAGAATAAATTATTAAATAAGAAAAAAAAAAGAAAAAAAATCATTTCACGACGTCAACATTAAAAGTATTAACAAAATAGTCTGAAAAAAAAAAGGGAAGAAGAAAAATACAAAATTCAGTCATAATCCTCTTGACTGTAAAACGGATTCCTCGGGATTGGAGCAAGATATAAGTATGAACTATGAGGTCATTCAAAATACACTCACGAGAAGGCTGACAAGTGAATAATGAGGCTTCATGAACTCGCTGGCGGATTATACGGAGCGGAGAGTTGCCTCCAAGGTCCGTGTAAATATCGTAAAAGGAAGTTTCTCATCCGGAGATTTGCCATTTTAAGAACATTGCTGTTTAATATCCCAACCAAAAAACTATCCTTACATTACGAGATGAAATTTTAATCTTACCGTATTTAAAAGCAAATTACTTTCCTAAAATCAAAATCAAAATCTAGAGATTTATATATAGAAGATATATAAACGGTATAGAAGGTGAAGAAAGGTGAAAAGGGAAAAGAAAAAAAGAGAAAAGAAAAAAAAGAAAGAAAAATAAAAAGAACAGAGGAAAAAAGAATTAGAAGAATAAGCGAAAGAATAATAGAAAATTTTTTTCTTTTTCTCGTGAGAACATGTCACGTTCTCTTTGAACAAGAAAAAGAGAGAGATAGAGAGAGAGAGAGAGAAGGAGAAAGAAGGAAAGAGAGAAGATGGGCCGCCTAAACTTTCTGTCACCCTTCTCATCTACTCTTTGGTCATAGAAGTCCATTTCGCGCGCAGGTTAACATAATGTAAAAACTTTTCCGGCAGTTGATAACGCCCGCTGCCATTCTGCCAGCACGTTCGTGACAACGAAATATACGGGACCCTTCGTACCAAGTTCGATCGTTCGAACTTCCTTCCGAACATACGTTACTACGAAAGCGAATTAATGCGATTCCTCCGATTTACGATTCCATTTTATTTTTTTTTTTGTTTTTTTTTTTTTTTCCTTTTATTTCTTTGAATCTTACGGCAAATGTCTAATGCACAAAAGAAAAGAAAAAGAGTGAGAGATAGAGAGAGAGAGAGAGAGAGAGAGAGACAGAGAGAGATAAAAGAAAATCGAGCCTAAGTCATACGTCATTCTTATTATTGTCAAGTTATTACTTTCTTTAATAATAAAAAATTTATTCGGCCACGAGTACAAATTCTATCTATCATAATTAACGTAACGCTGTAATAGCCCATGCGGTTAACTTCACTGTTATGAGTCTAATAATGTTTAATAGTCTTCAGGTATGGAAGAAAGGTGGAAGAGAAGGGACGAATGAGAAAGCTTGGGTGAAATGAGAGAACGTTAACAATCCTGACGAATATTTACGACGTCTGTCTGAAGTCTCGTGAACAACGATGTATCTGTCTTTCCTCGTGTCTTCCGTGCCTTCTCCGTATCCATTTTCCTTTTCTCTTTCTCTTTCTCTCACACTCTCTCTCTCTCTCTCTCTCTCTCTCTCTATCTATCTCTATCTTTTACTTCCTCTTTCTCTTTCTCTTTCTCTTCCTCTCATTGCTAGAGTTCTACCTTAATTACTCGTCACAAAGTGGCAGCCACGCTACTTCCATTCCTTCGAGTTAAAAGTAGAAGAGCTACTCGAATCGAGCAGAGTCCTCGAAATCAGCTTTAATACCGTAGGAACATTACGAAGCTTACGAGAGCTTCTTAAAGCCGACGAAAGAGGAGTTTCTAACAGGCTGATACAGTTTCTTTCAACGAATCCACCGAAGGAACTCCTATTACCCTGATCTCTGTTTTGCAGTTTTTATGGAATATTGATTTTAAAGAATAAGAAAGAAAGAAATAGAAAGAAATAGAGAGAGAGAGAGAGAGAGAGAGAGAGAGAGAGTGATTTTGCAGTATTATCAGAAAGAATACTGGAAGAGAGTGGTTAAAAAATATTAAAACAAATCCTTCGATTCTTGTCTGTCTTTTTCTTTCTCTCTCTCTCACTCTTTCTCTCTCTCTCTCTCTCTCTCTCTTTTTCTTTGTTATTCTTTTTTGTATTTATAAAATAAACGATGGACACGGAGATGAATATACTTAAACGTCGTTACTTTATGCCAAATTTGTTAATTTGCATATTTTATGACCTTGGCCGTGTATTTGATCAAAAAAAAAAAAAAAAAAAAAAAAAAAAAAAGGCAAAATAGAAGAACGAACCTTGATACAAGGATATTCATGAAAAAATATATCCCATAGAATATATCGACGATCTAATATCACTTGGAGGACAAATTCGTAAAAAAAAAAAAAGAAAACAAAAAAGATAAGAAAACAAAAAATAAAAATGAAAAGAAAATACCAACATTTCGGGAGGAGAATTTAAATGGATTTTAAGAGGGTATTACGAAATAAAGAAAGAAAGAATAAAAGTAAAGAAGGAAAGGAAAGAAGAAAGAGAAAAAAAAAAAGGAGAAGTAAAGAACGAACGAACGAACGAACGAATGGATGAACGAACGAACGAGACAAAAAAGATGGGGTGGCCGGTGGGTGGAGGGGGATGAAAAGAGCGTGGATCGGATAGGAGATGGGGGTAGAGTATAGAACGTAGCTAGAACTGTATCCAGAGCCAGAAAAGCAAAAGCAATTAAGATAGTTACTTGGTTATGAGACAAAAAGGCAAGTCGGAACGAAGGTAGGAAGGTAATTACCGTGGTAACGGCTTGCCTTCGCCGTGTGACTGTGTCTCGTGGAGCGTGCTGGCTTCTGGGGAAATTAGTGCTGGAAAAATTCATGCCCACGGAAGATTTGCGTAAATTAATTTACGGCACCGAGCCAAGCTCCTGCCGAGGAAAAGAGGATGAAATTCAATTTCTTCGTGCGGGAGGTGCGCGACTGGTTCTGGAGAAGACGAGAAGTGGATAGGAGGAGAAAGAGTAGAAGTTCGGGGATTGGGGGGTATAGGTAGGGGGAGGGGGTCAACGAAATTGCTTAGGCACTCCCTGGACAGTTCGACGATGGCGATAACTTATCCGAATTCAGCAATCTCGGTTTCTTCTTCCGGAGGGCTGCTCTACGGACGGCTGAAAGCTTTAATCTCGAGAAAATTTATTCGGCCACGGAGAAAGGTCTCGTTCCGAGATTCTCGAGACTCTCCCTATCTCCTCTCTCTCTTTCTCTCTCTCTTTCTTTCTCTCTCTTTCTTTCTCTTTTTCTCTTTCTTTCTTTCTCTCATCTTCTCATTCTCGCCTTACTATAGTTTAGCCGCTTCTGGTATTTTATGTTGGTAATATTTTCTGTTATACTTTTTATATACTGTATACATATTTTTTCACTTTGCACTTACGACCATTTCTCTTTCTCTTTCTCCCCCTCCCTCTCTCTCTCTCTCTCTCTCTCTACCTCTCTCTCTCTCTCCCTTTCTCTTTTCTGGTCTGTTTAATAAGAAAACTATTTCTTTGAGATCATCGGTAAAAAAGTTTTTTAGTTATTTCCGACGAGCTCGTTATAACGGCTTAACATTTTTCGTAATCACAAAATTAGACGGTACTTCTTATTTCCTTCCGTTTCTCCACTCAGCGTAGCTTTAGAGATGAAAAAGGAAGAAGAAACAAGAGAGAAAAAATAAGAAAAAAAAAAAAAGAAAAAAAGAAAAGAAAAAAAAGGAAAAAGAAAGAAAGAAAGAAAAAAGAAAAATAATAAAGAAAACAACAAAATTCAGCTTTTCTGATCTCGTTAGAGCAACTAGAGAGTATAGAGAAGAGTTCCGATCGCGAGCCGAACCGCACGCCGCCATAATTTAATATCTTTCGCGTAGCACGAACGGAAAATGACGCACGATCAAGATAGTTTCATTCATATTTCATCGACGGTACGTAGGTACCGGGTGCTGACTACGCAAGAGAAAGTAATCATTGAATAGGACAGTAAATAACGCTTTCACAGAGAAGTGCTCTTCGATGATAATAATGCGAAGACAATACTTGTTGTTTCTTTTTACACCTCCTCCATCAACCCCATCCCTGTTTATTACGATCAATCGTTCGATGCTTCCTCGCGATTATTTTCCAACCTCTGTCCACTGAATCATTAATCACATCACAGATTTCGATCGTCGAGAATTGAGAGATAAATAGAGAGAGAGAGAGAGAGAGAGAGAGAGAGAGAGAGAGAGAGGGAGAGAGTGAGAGAAAGCATTTGTACGGAAACGAACTCGACTATTCTCGTCGTAGTCGTCGTTCGAGGTACGAATCGAATTGCCAGGGCGTTGAACAACGTTGAAACAACTCGAACACGTCGTAAATCCACGAATGATTCTCGAATCGTCTGTACCGGCAGCCAGTACGTAAACTTCCAGGTTTAATTGCTCGCTCGGTCAGACGGCGCTCGTTAATTACTTCCCATTTAATTAGCGTTTACCCTCTTACGCTCGGCCGAGAATGCCGCCGTACGCGATGTAAATCATCGAATTTGGGATGCTCCAAAGATTCGATTCGTTATTCTGGAAGCTACTTTGATCTTTTAAATTATTCTAACCGATTTCGAATTCTAGTAGATATAATACCGGGGGATACAATTTCTAAATTTCGAAAAGTTTATGCCTATTTCCAATGAGGATTTCATGAGTATATATATATATATATATATATATATATATATATATATATAAATTCATACATATATAATATATATATAATGTATAATAGATATAGTATATTATGTTTTCGAGGTTTCCCTCTCTCGCTCACTCTCTCTTTCTCCTTTTCAAGAGATAGAAATTCGAAGGAAATTCGAAGGAAATTCGAGCCGTGAGAATCGTAAGTCAAGCACGTTTCGATGCTTTTCGCTAATGGATCATTCCCAGGAGAACCGAAACAAATGGATCCACCATTTTCTTTTCCTTCGTAAACGGAGTAAACACGTCCGATCGTTTCTACGTTTCCATCCTTCTACAGAGAACTCGATATTCGACCTATAATTACACAAGAACATGGACGAAATGAGACATATATATATATATATATATATATATATATATATATATATATATATATATATATATCGCTAAAGCGGTATATCTATTTTCAATCGATCCTCTGTCGTGCCATACATCGGCTTCACGCAAAAGTCACGAAAAAATGGTAGCTCGCGTGCCGACAAAACGTAGCTCGTACTATTTGCCAAACGATACCACGAAGCTAGGGTAGGCGGTACATTTTTGTATCAATAATGTAGAGGTGCGATTATCGTTGGTAGTATAGCACGAGGGAACGAAGAGTAAAAAGGGGGAAATACAGTTTCAACACTAACGCTAATGACATTGCGGTTTGATCACAGTTTCGATTGTGGCACGACGAATCGTTACCGCAAGGCTGCCCACATTTTTCATCAAACTCTATACGTTCATCTCTTTCTTTCTCTCTCTCTCTCTCTCTCTCTCTCTCTCTCTCTCTCTCTTACTCTCTCATTCTCACTCTTTCGTTCTATCTCATGATTCTAATCATATCACGACATTGAATATTTTCTAAGTACCGCCCAAATTGAATTTAATAACGTTTACGTCATTAATCATATCTCAAAAGGTTAGATAAAAATAAAAGAAAAGAGAACTTGAGAATTTTTTTTCTTTATTCCATTTTCTCTTCTTTTATTTTATTTTAATTTTATAATTACAATTTTTTCAGTCGTTCCTTTTTCTTTCTTTTTTTATTTCTTTTTTTGTTTTCTTTTTATTTTTTTTTCTTTTTCATTATGAAATCCGTATTATCGTTATATTTCTTATCATTATAAACTCGGTCATGGGATACGATAGGTATGATTGTAATGAGAATAATAGATATTCTAGAATCGTTTTCTCTACAGAGAAGGAGAAAGAATGAGAGAAGGGTATCGATTATAATGGCGTGAAAGCAAAAAGACGAAGACATTTCACGATAATAGAATACTCGTTCGAGTCCCTTATTCCTTGTAATTTATCGCTCAATTATATGCTCGCCTTAAGATCCAAGGGTTTTCGTACTTGAAAGTATCGCGATTCGTTTAACACGCCAACCGGAAAGACTTGTTTTATGATTCTCTCGAAAAGAGAAAATCCAAAGGAAGGTAGATAATGGATAAAATAAAGAAATTATTTAATTATAAAAACTCGAATATACGGATAGACCCTTTATTTTTCTTCAAAGGTAAATCACGATGGGGAAACTGAGAGAAAAATTTCAAATATAATAACCTGACCTCGACCTCGCGAAAAAACAGGTATACGAATGGGATGAGCTTGATGGATCTGTCTACTTTTAGGAAAAAAGAGAGAAAAAAAAACAAGAAAAAAAAGAAAAAACAGGAAAAAGAAAAAGAAAAAGAAAAATGAAAAAAAGGAAAAAAAGGGAAAAAAGAAAGATCTACGTATACTAACCTATCTCTTTGTAGAAGCCGTTTGTATAACGAAGGCTAGACCATCGAAATAAAAGACGGCATTCGTGCGAAACGGCAAAAGCATTAAGCGTTATTTTCACGTTGAAACGAGCTTTACAATTTTTCTATTAACTCCTCTTTTTAGTTATGTATCTCTCTTTCTCTCTCCCTCTCTCTCTCTCTCCCTCTCTCTCCCTCTCTCTCTTAGCAAGCAAACATATTTCGATTCTACCTAAAAGCATTTTCGACGAAGATAAACATCGTCTCTCTCTCTCTCTCTCTCTATCTATCTATCTATCTATCTTTCTCTCTCTCTCTCTCTCTCTCTCTCTCTCTCTCTCTTTCTATCTCACATGCAGGTCTTTAATTTTCCATTATTCTTTCGTTTTCATTACTGCAACGACTAACATGAGTTATTCTCAACGAGAGATAGCATTTTGTTTTAAAAACGGAAACAAACCGACAGCAGAACCATTATCATTAAATACTTCGAACGAGCTCGTATCGCACGGTTGCATTCATTTATTGTCTATTATATATGTCGTGATATTAATCGATCTGATTCTTTTTATACACCCATTATAACTTTAATCGAAAATGATCGGAAGATACGAGTCTACGATATACGAAAGAGCCATATGGCACGAATTTAATAGTAATTAAATATTCGATTTCGCACGTACGAATCGTTCGGTCGAACAAATATTTTCTCTCTATATGTGTGTGTGCGTGTGTATGTGTGTATCTATGTATTCGCAAAGTCTCGTTAAAAGAAATAAAGAAAGAGCAGTAACACGTCGAACGTACTTGAAAATAATTACCTCTACTGACGGTTTCGCTCGTTACGATACTTTCTCTCGTCTTCTAAATATTTTTTCTTTACTTTTCTTTAAACGATTTTCTTCCTTTTTTTCTTCTTTCCCTTTTATTCTTTTTTTTTTTTTTTTTTTTTTTTTTTTTTTTTTTTTTTTTCCCTAGTCAAACCTTAATGAAATACAACGTTAAAGGTCTGTAGTTCGACGAACGTTTTGACTTGTGAGTTTCGCTCGACATAATAAATAAAGAAATATACAAGTCCCTTGACGAAGAAACGCCATTATAGAACATTATGAACGGTAGCTTGTAGCTTTGGAGCTTTACGTTGAAATAAACAAAGTGTTAATCCCGTTATCGCGCTTCTACCAGGAACGACCATTAATTTATGCTTTAGACCTTCGTACGTAAAACATTATGCTTAATTAAAATTTTCCAACGGCCGAAAACTTTCCAAATTTTTTTTACGGACAACTCAAACCGATCGTTCTATCAAGATTGAAGAAAAATAAAAAGAACTTTAAGAGTAAAGAAATAAAACTAATTGAGATAAGGCGAGAAATAGTTTTATCTGGTTAGGTAAGTCGCTTAAGAGAGAGAGAGAGAGAGAGAGAGAGAGAAAAAATTGCACTTTTTGTAAAAATCAAGAACAGTAGTCGCGTGCATAGTCGCGAGGTGCTTCGTTAATTTTATATCGTGGTGAGATTTTAGTAAAATTACAGCTAACCTCGCGTGGTATCTGGCATCAAAATAAAAGAAAAGGGTAAATAATTAAAATAAATAAATAAATATATTTTTTTCCGGTCTTTAATCACTCACAGATATTTTTTTTATACAAGAGAAATGTTAAAGGATACGATTTATTCGACGACTTTTTCTGTGTTTAAAGATCTTTGACTTGCAACTGAGAGAAAGAAGAAAAAAAATATGTTGAACAAACAAAGATAGATAGAGAAAGAGAAAGAGAGAGAGAGAGAGAGAGAGAGAGAGAGAGACAGAGTGAAAGTAAGATATATACATACATACATACATACATAACTATATACCTAAGTAAAATCTAATTTCAATTTAAATTTCGAAAGAAAGAGAATCGAGCGACTAGATATATATGTATATTATCTATATGTCTAAGTATGTATGTATGTATATATGTATGTATGTATGTATGTATGTATGTATGTATGTATGTATGTATGTGCGTAACTAAGTTCTCATGCAAATACTCTTGCATCTGGAGTAGTTGCCATAAACTGTAACGCGTAGTAGTATGGAGTTAGGAGGAACGTGGATTTGAGGAAGAATAAGAAGAAAAAAAAGAAAAAGAAAAAGAAGAAGAAGAGGAGGAGAAGGAAAGAAGGAATAAAGAGAATGAAGAAAGGTAAAAGAGAGAAGAGAATAAATAGAATGGGAAGAGAGAATAGCAGCTTGTCTGGATGAGCGAGTATATGTACTGGCAGTAACTCCGTTACATAAGTGATTGAGGTTAAACTCAGTGGGAAGGATTCGCAAACTTCTTACAACGCACAGCTGCCAGACACCGCCACGTTTCCCATAGTGACGTTTCTCTCTCTTTCTCTTTCTTTCTTTCTCTCTCATCTCGCGAGTTTACGAGGGATCGACCATTCGACAACGAAGAATCGACAGGTTGAGCTTGCGACGATGAACGGAAACGCCTGGTCAGGATTTTACGAGAGAAAATTCTCAAATCCAGTGACGACGACCGATCGAGCTTACTAACAAGAAAGAGAAAGAGAAAGAGAGATTGTCTCTCTCTCTCTCTCTCTCTCTCTCTCTCCCCCTCACCCTCTTCCTCCAATTGTCATATCGACGACGATATCTTATATAAAATGTGCATCAAAATATAAAAGCAAATGTAAGGAGGTATATAATCGACCTGGGATTATAACAAGAATCGTTCAATAAAGCGATAAAGTGGATAGACACGTGCTTTTACTATTTTTCTTTAACTTCTTAAACTCACATTTATATAGATATATACAAATGTCGTATAATGGGAAAATAGTTTTGATAATGCGACGATAAAAATTAGATATGTTTATTTATATATTTTAAACTTGCAATATATAACGTGGTATAAGTACAAACGAACAAAAAAAAAAAGGAAAAAAAGGAAAAGGAATATCATTTATTTCTTTTTCTTTCTTTTTTTTCTTTTTTTTTTAGATTTTGATCTTTTTATCATTATTTTTTGTTTTGTTTCTAATACCGCATAAAAAATACGCAAAAATGTTGAGAACCATTAGCATGTACACATGGCATATTTGTTCATGCAAATTCTGGCACACTGCGATGTTGTACTTCTATTTTCTGTTATCCAAACTACGATACTTCACTTTTCGCGAGCCCACAGAAAACTATTTCTACATTCTCGCAAAAAAGGCACACGGCCTAGTACCAAGTGAGTCACAATGGAAGAATACTGATTTTAAACTTTACTTCGCTACGTATGTTATTTTTACAGTCATATTTACACAAATCGCAGTCATATTTACACGAATCGCAGTCATATTTTTAATCCTTTTTTCTTGAAAATAACATATAAAACATTTAACAATGGTACAATATAAAGATAAAAATAATTCTAAATTATCGATAATAGTTGTAATATGTGGCCATTACAAATTATTTATCATTCTTATTCTTTTTTTCTCTCCATATCTTTTACATAGCGATTTTGCTATTAGCAGAATATATATATATATATATATATATATATATAATAATTGAATATATTTAAAAAATATTCAATAAATAATTTTTTGCACATTGTACAAATATAAATGTATTTATTAATTTATTAATTATATTAAATTCGCAAATGCTATTACATAATCATTTATTTATTTATAACATCGAGCTATGTATACATATTGATGATTATTCAACGTTAAGATTACGTATCTTATTTTCAATCGCTTAAGTACATTCAATATAATAAGACAGAAAAATGGATCGAACCGTTAGAAAATTATGTTAGACTTTTCGAAAATATATCTAAAGAAAATTCTTGATTCTTTCAACGTCGATGAGTGAAATTCTTCTATCTACGTCACCAATTTTCTTTTCGTATTTCACAAGTGAAATGCTTTCGACTTACTGTCGAAAGAAAGAAGAGATTACGTTCGAAGACGTGATGTACGTATGTGTGTATGTGTGTATGTGTTTATGTGTGTGTGTGTATGTGTGTGTGTGTGTGTGTGTAGGTTGCTGATGTATGCAATACCACATACATATTTACTTAAGTAAAACATGCACGCGTACATAAAAGAATCTATTTTCTAGGAGTACGTCAATGTTAGCTATTCGAAGTCAATTGTATCACGTTTGTAATAACATCTTAGCGAATACAAAAGGCCTAAATTTCGAAAAGGATTCCATTGCGATTTATTCAGCTACCATAATGATACAAAGGAAACCTTTATTTTATTCTTTCACTGATATCCCGTTCATGTAACAATCAAGAAAGACATAAGATGTGAGAAGTAAAATCTTTACGTTCCTTTGCTTTTCTTTTTTTCCTTTTACGAATTATCCTATATTATTAAATCAACGATTCTTATATATTTGTATGTATATACTTGTCAATTTTATTTATAAAATGAGTTTAAAGATTTTTATGAAATTGGACGAATCTATAAACATTTTTAAATGCGAGTAAAGGTAATGCTAGACAGATCGACTTCGGGAAAATTTATTTAGAGAGTTATATGATTATATAAAATATAAATGATTTTGTAATTTTATAAATCATAATTGGCGTATATAATTATCAATATTCGCTGAACTTTATATGGCTGTCTTAGTAAAAATATCGATAAAACTTAAAAATCAATGATCTTAGTATATGACAAAATCGTTTTTTATTTGACATAGAGAATTGAATGTAGTTATAAATATAGCAAATTAAATATAACGTAATTAAACAATAACCTAAAAGATATTTTAATTCAAATTAAAATGAATAATCCTATATTACATAGACATTACACACTTGGCCTACAATTCGTCATATTTATTAAAAATCTGATTTATAAAATACCGTGATTTAATTGTACTTAAGTAAAAATGAAAAAATATTTCCTAATTCACAATGCTCACGATTTAACAATTACGAAAGTGGTGTAAGTCCATTTATAGTCCATAAAAATACTTATAAATTATGAATAACGAATGTCATTTGTAATTTTTAATTGGGATTGCGATTGTAATTGTGATTGTAATTTGTATCTTCGCTGTCGAATAGCTACATTGTTCTTTTATCGATTCACGATTTTCTAAATATTTTATTTTATATATATGCAAACACACACGCGTACACACACATATATATATATACATATGTATATTTCATTAATTACTTTTCGAAGATAGAAAAAATGAGTTTTACATACTTTTTTAAAGGTTAAGAAAAAGTTGACAAATTTCGCTTATCCATTAGAGAGAATAAGTAGAGAGAGAGAGAGAGAGAGAGAGAGAGAGAGAGAGAGAGAGAGAGAGAGAGAGAGAGAGAGAGAAAGTTTTATTCTTTTTTCTTTAAAACTATCAGACTTTTCAGTTCTATATAGTTTTAGGACGGTTTATGACAAGACAATAAATGACGAAGATTCGAAGTTCTCCTTTACAAGGAAAAGTACAAGCGTTGCTCGAGTGTACTCTCAGTGATGTAATTAAAATGAACAATAACCTCGAGTTCTATTGCCGAGTTTTAAAAGTCCATTTCGCGACATAATGACACTTTCTTCGTGTTCTTCGCAAGCTAGTTTAAGGGAGGACGACGTATTTATCTCCCGGCCAACAGCAGCAGCAACAGCAGCAGTAGCAGTAGCAGTAGCAGTAGCAGTAGCAGTAGCAGTAGTAACTGCAATAGCAGCAACATCAGTAACGGCAACAGAATGTCTGCTCGACTAAAAGTTTATTACGCGTTTAGCCAATTAAAAGAGGAGCATGCTGATATTATATCGCCTGAATTGAGTCTGAAAGGAAAGTAATATCGTTCTTGCCTTCGTAGTATCACTAAGAGAGTGTAAGGGTCTATCTCTATCTTTATCCTCCTTTCTCTCTCGTTTCGAGAAGAAAGAAGGAAACGATTGTCACTTTCGAAACGCGTTAACGAACTTCGTTATGTCGTAACTTTGCGACCTAATTGCCGAGTTTGTCATTATACTTTAATTTCTCATTTCTCGTTGGTACTATAATGTCACCAGGAACCAATCTAAAGCTCGACGATTGTATGTATCTGAAAAAATAAGAAACGTAAGGACCACGTAAAACTTGTTTACGTATCTATAACTGACATTCATTTTGTCTCGTCTAAATCCTTTTTGTTTTTCTCTCTTCTTCTTTTTTTCTCTTTTTTCCTCTTCTTTTTCTTCTTCTTCTTCTTCTCCTTGTTCTCCTTTTCTATAAACCTGAAACGATTATTTCCATCTATTTCTATGGAAAAGTCGAGGATACTTAAAATCAATCGTAATGTTCCTTCGTCTACGTCGAAGAGCGTGCACCGAACCAAGTTGGAAAATTAATCGAATTAAGTGCTTCTAGGATCGAATTTGGAACGATCCAAGCACAAGGTTCATCTTAGAATAACCGTCACTATTTGACGTCGATGGCGAAGTGGTTTAACCGGTTGAAGCTCCGCATATAGATACGAATAATCCAATATCTCCTTTGAACATGGTAGGACTAGAACGGAATTTCGACTGTCCTCCATTGTCCTTTCGTATTTGTCGGCCTCAGGGAACAACTGCGATAAAAACGAATGACAAAAACGAAACAATCGTTTTTCATAGGAACAACTGTTTTTTACATTTTGATGGACGTTTCTCTATGTAAAGAAACATCCTTGATTTTTGAGTATATGCTGGACGTATGCTGCCATTTCAAATATACTTCTCGTTGAGAAAAATCGATAAGGAAGCGAGACCGAATGGATAGACGCTCCTAGACCTGTCTTCCCATATCAAAACTTTGGCGCTAAAGGAGCACGATAAATTCTCTCTCTCTCTCTCTCTCTCTCGCTCTCTCTCTCTCTCTCTCTCTCTCTATCTATCTATCTATCTATCTATCTATCGCTATCTCTTTTTCGTGGATTCACGTATGCTCTATTACTTTGCGTCTATATTTTATCAATCATCAAATTTTCTATAAGCACCTTTTAAATATTTTATTGAAATATCTTGTACATCTTGTTTAAGAAAAAAAAAAAAAAAAAAAAAAAAAAAAAAAAAAAAAAAAGAAAAAAATAATCTTATATAAATCCTGTTTACATCTTTTTTTTTTTTTTCTTTGTCCGGGAAAACATTATCCTATGATAATTTTTATAATATCTTGAATAATAAATAATTTTTTTCTTTACTTTAGTATTTAGAAAAAGTAATTTCGATACATTGATCTTATTTAAACGACGTATCCATAATACCGGATGCCGAAATTCGAACTCCAAAGCGTATATCGCTTTTAAATCCGTTAATGCTGCTTTGGAAAGGCAATTTGCATAGGTTTCACAGATACGTAGCTACTGGCACGTACGTTGTTCGAGGTATCATTGCGACAGTCAGGATTCTAGCTCCTAGTTAATCCTTTGGATTTTACCTGTGACATTTCACCGCTAAACACGAACCTTCATATAATGTTGTGTTTGCTACTATTATAACATTGCTATATTCAAGGAATATCTTTTAATTGGGATTTTATATCACGTGAAATAGAATATTTGTTTTTCTTTTTTTTTTCTTTTTCTTTTTTCCTTCATTCACTTCTTTTCATTCTCTTTTCGTTTTGGGTTTGATAAAAATATATTACATTTGATATAAATGTTCGAATTTCAAGCTAACGTTAGAGAAATCGATAAGTAATATTCTCTTTCTTTCTTTCCTTTTTTTTCTTTTTTTTTTTTTTTTTTTTTTTTTTTTTTTTTTTTTTTTATTTTTTTCCTCCCATCTCTTCCTCTCTTTCTATCTCATTCCTTTCGTACCGCTACATTCGAAGAACTTTTATTATTCCCTCTCATCGATATAGCCGTAACGAATTTCCAAGCAAGCTCGAGCTGTCATGAAAAATCGAACAGGATATATTCGTAGCGTCGATGGCGAAAAGTATCGCGTTTCAAATTTATTCCGAACGCGACTGACTTACTTGATGTATGTACACCGAGAAAAGCTTCCAGCCGCCTTTACGTACTTCCTCTCTCTCTTTCTCTCTCTCTCTCTCTCTCTCTCTCTCTCTCTTTCTCTCTCTCTCTCTTTCTCTTTCTCTCTCTCTCTCTCTCTCTCTTTTTCTCTTTCTCTCTATCTATCTCCGACAACATTAAATCAGAAACGAGATTTAAAACTGTACGAGTTACTAGGAGATCGTCGTACGTTCGATAAAAAGCCGAAATATTTCTGTAGACTATTTCGCGATCGTGAAATTTTTTATATGAAAAAATAGAGGCACAAAAGAAATAATATAAAATACTAACGATTTATGTCAAAAAAAAAAAAAAAAAAAGAAATAAAAATAAAGAAAAAAAAAAAAGAAGAAGAACCGTCGACAAATGATGCTCCATGGTCCTTTGAAAAGTTTCGTTTCTACTCTCTTTATATATATCTATATATACATATATAATATAATATATATATTCTTTTTTCCAACATTTTTCCTGCCTTTTAACGAGACTCCCCAAACCTTTCTCCGCATCATCCGTACATTGTAACAATCGAGGAAAATTAAATCCTGGACTACTCGAACGACGTACCTCGCGTCGACTGAAAGTGTCTGACAAACCGTGAAATATTGCATTATTTAAAAATATTATTTTCCTTTGCTCGTCGTTTACTGCAAGTGAAGGTAGAGAGCGACAAAGGGTAACAAACGGTGACAAAGGAAAAAGACGTTGTTATATTTTCCTTTGGAAAGAAATTCTTTTTAAAAGTTAGACAGACGTAAAGCGTCCAAATCTTGTTGGATAGTTATGTGAATGTATTGTTAATGTATAGTTCGATTTACCTAACGTATCTTCTAATCTCCAATAGATTCTAATCCCTTCGAACGATGGTCACGATATCTATGCTTTGGAAAGGCCGATACGCTTCGTTGGATAGAAACGAATCGGTAATTCTGGTTAGTCCACAAGAATTCCAATAAAATTCAACCGGTGTTAGTAATCTAGAGGGTGTCACGTGGAACTTCACTGGTTTGAATAATGAGCATTGATAAGTCTAAGAAATTGTAGGTAAGATATCGAGGGACGACGGGTCGAGAGAGTAAGAGAAAGAGAAAGAGAGAGAGGAAGAGATAGAGAGAAAGAAAGGAAGAAAGAAAGAGAAAGAGAATAAGTGTAAGAGATAGAGAAAAAGGAATAAGAAAGAAAGGGTGAAAGAATGAAAAGAGAAGGAAGAGAGTTGGATAAAGGGAGAGAGAAACCGGAACTGGAATAAAAATGAGGGTGGTTACCGATGGTGGTCGGATCTCTCATTTGATTCCGCGCTCCTGGAAAAATTGCATTTGTCGCTGGCAGCCTTTGGGCTCGGAATAAGATACGGCACCGGTGTAAAAGGATGCCCCCGGGCCCTTTACACCGGATCAGATATTATGTTAAACGTTTTTAGTTATTCACTCGGTGCTCCTTCGATTCCCCTTTTTCTTTTCTTCCGCCGATTTTCCTTTGGTAATCGAGAACGAATCGAGTAGCAGTCATTTCTTTCCTTTCTAACGACCGATTGCTTTCTTTGAGAAAACTCGATGAACTTATCAGACTTGCGGAAGAAAAAGATGAAAGAAAAAAAAAAAAGAGAGAGAGAGAGAGAGAGAGAGAGAGAAAAGAAAGAAGTAGCAAAAAGTTGAGCGGCTTTAGCATTTGAAAATAAAAAGTGGTCTTGAACTATAACGTATGTATTATATTATATTTATATATCTATATAACTAAATCTTGATTGATACGAAGGCAGGAGTATGAAAAGTTCGTATATTAAAAAGATTAACGTCTGCGGGAAGCCATTTGAAAAATGAGAGCAACCGTTTAGCGAAGCTCGTCTCTTTCGCGTAGTTTTCATTTTCCAAGGGCCTTTACCCTCCATTGGAAATCATTCACCTATCGCTCGAGTAGCAGCAGGAGCCTTTACAAATTTCCACGACGTACCGCGGTAATATCCAAGGACGTATTTTTCACGACATTTAAGAGGAAACTTTACGAGAGGTATGGCAACAGCGACGGCCTGGAACTGGTAATAAAGATATTACGTTCTCGTCGTTGTCGTCTATGGATCGATAGTACGTCGTAATTCGAATCGAACGAAAGTTTTCTCTCTGACAAAGTTCTTCCTCTCGAATGTGTTGCCGGCGTATCGTCGTCGAGTAAGTTAAATGATGATTCAATAGCTGACGAGAGAGAGAGAGAGAGAGAGAGAGAGAGAGATACTGAGATACTTTGCTTTTCTTTTTTCTTTTTTTCTTCTTCTCTTTCTTTTTGAATAGGATGGCACATGCTAGGATTACGTTCGTTTTAATAACGTGTCAGAGAGAAACGAGCGTTGACGTTCTTTGGCTGACTGCATGCCTGAAAGAGGACAACGCTCGTGCTCTTGATGGTGCCCGTGGCTGGAATATTTTAGAGATAAGGTAGCTCGGATGAGGGTAGGTATTAAGTTCGAGTGAGAGGCCCAATGGATCGAGCAGTGGCTATAGACAAAGAAAGAGAGAAAGAGAGAGAGAGAGAGAGAGAGAGAGAGAGAGATAAATAGAAGGAGAGGTAGGAACGGAAGGTATGCAAAGTTCCGAACTTAATTCATTTCTGAGGCGCCTCACGCGAACCCCGAACGTGCCAGATCGCTTGCCAGAGTCTCATACTCACTATTGTGGCTTCCGTACATCCGTGCATCCGCAAATTATTAACCACCTTCATCCTGTCCGCCAGAAGGCTCGCTAAACAACTTCATCCAGTCGTCCTTTCCCACTTTACTTCGCTTCGAATCACGGATTAAAACTTTAAAGTCCGTTCGAAGCTCGAGTTACGAGCAGAAAATAAAAAAGAAGAAAAACAAAAAAAAAAGAGAAAGAAGAAAAATAGAAAAGAAAAGAAACTGATTATCCTTGTGGACGTCGAACGATATAGTCAAAAAAAAAAAAAGAATATATATATATATATTTAATACACATAGACGAACTAGTTATATACGATATTGTTTTTATTCATAAATTTGTTTATTCATTATCTATTGACAGTTTGTCATTATCACTCTCGTTCATAGACTTACTCGATAAAGGGATCATAGGTTATATCAATCATTCTAGCTCGATTAAACGAGTGCTACATTGATAACTCAGGAAAAAAGAATTGGTGAAAATGGGATGAATGCAAAAGTGTCTGGAAACACAAATTGCTTTTATTCGGGCAGGATTTTCTATCGTTGAAAGATTAAACTGCCAATTACAGTGAGGTTGAGATTATCGGTGCACTTCGTTTATATGAATTATCCCAGAGTGCCGGGGACATTGATTATCTTGCTAACTCATAGAGAATGTAAATAGACAGATCGATCGTTTTTGTTTATTTACAAGTTGTCGGTTACGGCGTCGTATGTATATGTTTAGATACACGTATGTATAAATATCTGTATAGACCGATCGTATTTTTATTCGATAGTAGTAAATGCGATCATAAAAGAAATTATTCAACGTTAATTAAGAAAGAATCGTTCTTTTTGTTTCTCTTTATGAAATATCGTCTTTATCTCTCTTTCTCTCTCTCTGTCTCTCTTTTGAAATTTTCTCGAAATATCAGTCGACTCGATGTATTTACCCAGCAAAAATGTTAATATAGCTATTGTTCGAGAAGATACGCTCATAAAGGAAAAAAAAAAAGAAAAAGAAAAGAAAAAAGAAAAAGTGAATATTTTATAGAACAAAAGGAACAAGAAATGGCCGCTGGAGTATTATGAGAAAAAAAAAAATAAAGTTTTCCTTTCATTATTCCATCAACGAGAGAATTTTGTTAGACAAATGAAAGTAACCTTTTCTCAATTGTTCTTACGTATTTACGCTCGAGGGAAAAAAAAACCCTTCCTCGTATCCCCCGTATCATCTCATTGAAAAGAATCATACGATCGTTTTCTACCGAGTACATTGCCGCATTTCGATTCTCGTTCGCTTCAACTCGTATTTTCCCATGAACCCGTACTATTTCTAATACCACAGCCATAGATAAAACGAGAGAAAGAAGAGAGTTTCGCTAATGAATGGCCATTGGATGTTTTTCATAACGAGCAAATAGCAAAGAGGTGGTTGGCTTTTCATTGGTAACCAATCACGAGTAGCCTTGAAATACCCATATCCATTCACTCCCACCCTTTTTTTTTTCTTCTCGTTTCTCTCATTTTTCTTCCTCCCCTCCGCTCTCTCTCTCTCTCTCTCTCTCTCTCTCTCTTTTTCAAATTTCTAGCTCACGTTGAAGAATCTTTCGAACGCAACGTCAGAGACAATATAAAGCAGGCGTAGTTTTCCCTCGATTTGTATGTACATATGTACATACACATAAATATACATATATATATATATATATATATATATGCACGCGTGTATATGCATGTATGTCTTTGCAAAACGAGACTGCTTCGACTAATAAAACTGGGTCTTCCATGGAAAACTTTCGAATTGTGGTTATTACGAGCTTTCTTTCGACATGGCATACGTATCGTCGATTTCGTAAGAACGGACTTGGAATACTAGCGAAAGAATAAGAATGGTCGATAAGGTTCCAAAAGAATTCGAAACGATAATGTTACAGATCGAATCTCACCATTTCGAGAACGAGAGAGAGAAAGAGATCCGATAATAAATAATTAAACAATTATTACAATAAGTTTTTCCTTTGAAATAATAAATTTTGTATATTAAAATTGAATGTTAAAAAAAAAAAAAAAAAAAAAAAAGAAAAAAGAAACATCAAAAATATTTTCATATTTACGATTACGTGATATATAAAATGTTTGATTCTCTATTCATTCTTCATCATTTGTTGACACGTATCATAAATTTCCAAGTAGAATACGATGCATGGATAAGAAAGATGAAGGAGTTTTCCTTGTGGTCTATCGGATAAAACGTGTGGATAGTTTAGTTCTTCCGTGAATAAGTACCCAAAGAATCGATCGGATTACTATCCTCCAAGGCAAATATTTCCATGACAAACAGTCGTAAAGACTAGATACGAGGAAGACCTCCTTTAAACCGGACGACTCTTCGTACGTTTATGTTCGTTCGAGCTTTTTAGCACACACGAATACATACACACACACACACACACACACATACATGTAGATACACGCGCACGCTATTTTATACACTCAAGCACACACACACACACACACACACACACACACATATATATATATACAGTGTGTCAATGTTCTCAAACGTTTTGAATTGTTTTTAACGTTCGAGAAATTAGTAATTGATACGTTTATGGTTTATGGTTTGGATAAAAGGGTCTAGTAATAATCGTAGAATGTTTGTTAATACTTGGATAAAACAAGTTACAATATGGCTTTATTGAAAGATTATTATTTCGTTGGCTTTTCGTTGGCGTACCTATATAACACGGTTAGCGTTAAATCGAATATACAGATAAATATTGTTCGACAAAATAGTGGTATCGCACCATTACGCCACACGAAGTGCTTCGATATATATCGGTTGAGTGTGTTTTGGAAACGGAAAGACACACATCTTCCGGTTATTAACTTCACCGAGTAAACATTGCCTTAGAGATCGTACGCTTTACCTTTCTTTTCATTTCTTTTCTTTTCTTTTCTCTTTTTTTTTCGTGCTTTTCTTTTTTCTTTTTTCTTTCTTTTCTTTTTTTTTTTTTTTTTTGTTGTTTTTTATACTATCCCTTTTCTTTTATTTCAGATCGCACATAAACGTTATTAAAACATTGTTTTATACTCGAAGCATCAACACTATCGTTTTTTCTTTCTAATCCTATTTCGATCTATAATTCATACGATCGATGGGAATTGATTACTTAATTTTTTGTTATACTCAATACTCGATCATTCAATCGCGATTCGGTCGAGAGCCCTCTTTATTTTTGTCTCATAGAATTCAGAAGGATTATTAGAAAATAATAGGAATGTCTCTAACGTTTTGTTCTTGATCGTATCGCGCGTAATCATTTTAAAATGAACTATCCCGATTTGTTCGTAATTCCAATATAGTTGATCGGGTATAAGAAAAACGACGAAGGTGAACGAAGAAAAAGATACTAAGAAAATGGTGAACCCGTTTTTATACATATAGAAATAAGAATACTATCGTCGTCGTCGTCGTCGTCGTCGCCGTCGTCGTCGTCGTCGTCGTATAGATAATGCTTTCGCACGTATCGTCTTCGTGATCTATATTTGATGACTCGATTTAGATATTCGAGTAGCTTCGTTCTAAAGCCTCGGGCGTGACCGTTCTTCCAAGATTACCCTCACTATATTATCTTTCTTATCCATATCTACGCATTCTCCATCTCTCTTTTACTTCTCTACGCAACTCGCATACATAGTACTACGATATAAGGTATTCGAAGAAGCAAAAGAATTATTACTTTGGCGATATCGATCACTAAAACTGTACCATCTCGCTTCTGGCTACGTATTTAAATATTTATAAAAACCGTTACGAAGGGAGAGGTGAATTCATTTTTTTTTTCTTTTTTTTCTTTTTTGGATATTCAACGTGATATATGTATATACGACGACATGTGGGCGGGAGGGGGCGGAAGGGGGTATATATATCGATTTAAGAAAATCCATAACCGTTTAGTATTATTAACGATTAATTGACCGAACGTGTGCCTAGAGATAAAAGAGACAAGGAACTTAATAGCACCCTAAAGTGTTCCCATTGGAATGTCTTTATCTAACAACCTTGAACATACATATTTCTTGGGAAACATTAAAGTAATATATCTGATCGAAGATATGTAATATGATTTGTCAAATTCATAGCAATACCTTCGTCGTATATATTAATATATATATATATATATATTTGATAATATATATAATAGATAAATTTGTTGTTCGATGAAAATTTTCTTTCCTTTCAATTAATATTTTACTCGGTATTTTACTTAGAAGATTATGAAAAAGAAACTTTTCCAAGGGCGTCGTACGACAATGACATTGAAGAGAAATGGCCTTCGTAATAATTTAGCCGACAATTAGTACCTTGTTCGAGACCATAGTCGTTCCCTCTCACTATATAGAAGCTTTCCTACCCTTCGAGCTGTCTCTCTTGGCACCCTCTTCTATCGTCGACTGTTACATATTTTCAACGACCTGCCGCACACACCCCACGATTAGTAGGAGTTTGGCTGCGTGTTATGTTTCCACCCTAGCCGTGGCGAGAAATCAAATCGTCGTGGTGCGAGGTATGCAACTTAATTAGTTCAAATAGGCATTCAAAGCGTCGCCTCTCTCGTAAATATTCTTCTTTCTCTTCTCTCTCTCTCTCTCTCTCCTCTCTGGGGAAACGTCCAGAAGGCATAACAACTGTCATACTTTATTATCACCGAGTTGTAAAATCCAATTAGTTTAATGCCTTTATTATAATTATTTCACATCATTCATGCCATTGTTATTTTTTTTTCTTTTTCTTTTGATCGCTGTTATTGCAAATTGAATTAAGCAAGAAAGAGAAAAAGGAAATAAAAAAAAAAAAAAAAAAAAAAGAAATAATTAAATATTTTACAAGAAGCATAAGTGAACCGATAAAATGGGAATAATAAAATCGATAAAACAATTAGCGAACGTTGAACGAATAAATGTACACCAATATTTCATATCTATGTTAGTTAATAATTATATTCAAAAAACAAGAGAGAGAGAGAGAGGAGAAGAAACGGCGTAGCTCTAATACCTATTAGAGGCTTATACGAATAATTTTGTCGAATGAGTGAGCGCAATTTAGTCGAAATATCGGAAACAGGCAGAGGAAGTTTCCGTAATACCGCGTCGTTTCCGCTTTCGAAGCGGAACTCGATAGAAAAGTTATAGTTAAGTTACTCGACTACGAGGAGTGGATAAGGAGCGTTCGCGCTCAATGTCACTAAGAGTATTTCCCGTACGAAGTTCGTGTTTGGTTTCTGTGTGGTTCTTTGCCACTAAAAACGCGCTGATTAAACTTACTAGGAAGTTATGCAATTTGTACCACACCGTATATATTTAAAAATGGTCGTATTTACTATATACGTAAATTAAGATTTTCATACGAGGGAGAATAAAAGAAAGGATTGGAGATAGAGGGAAAAGAAATTACGAAAGGGAAAAAGTTGTAAAAAGTGAGAAAGTTTAAAGAAATTATAATATATATGCGTAAAATTGCAATAGATTGAATGGGTGAAACGTTTCAAACATTAATTAAAATGAATGAAGAAAAATTTATAAATACGAGATTCAACGTTCAACTTGAAAAGATATATACGTGTATAGAAAAAAAAAAGAAAAAAAAAAAAAAAGAAAAAATAATAAGAAAATAATGGAAACAATAAACAGTATGCAGTTTCAATGATCTAGAAAAAATTAAATTTTTCCAAGGTTGAAAAAGTCGATCGATCATAATACGTTTGGAGACGTTGGAGAGCTTTTTCTCGATATCGGATCGAGATATTGACTCTGAGAAAAAAAGAAAGGAAGAAAGAAAGAAAGAATGAAAGAAAGAAAGAAAGTAAGAAAGAAAATAAAAAAGAAAGATAGAAAGAAAGAAAGAAAGTAAGTAAGTAAGTAAGTAAGTAAGTAAGTAAGTAAGAAAGAAAGAATGAGAGAGAGAGAGAGAAAGAAAGATAGAGAGAGAAAGAAAAAGAAAGATAGAGAGAGAGAGAGAGAGAGAGAGAAAAAGAGAGAGAGAGAGAAATAGAGAAAGAGAGAGAGAGAGAGAGAGAGAGGGAGAATAGTATCTACAAGGGGTGCCTCTACACGCTCGATGCTCCGTACCGTTTCCATTTATTCTTTACATCGTGAAAACCACCGTCACGCCCACGCCATTCGTCGACGACATTGTCCACGGACGCGTTAAATCGTTCCTCCTTCTTCCTTTCCTTGTACCCCTCCCCCCCGGGGGCCGATGGAAACGTCGTAAAAAGGGACGCGTGGGTGGAGATCCGTCTACAGTTTCGTAAGCACTTTCGGCCGTTCACTGTGCACAGGCGAATGCACTCAGCGGTGTATGCACCTCGACTTGATAAAGTTAAACAGAACGAGAGAGAGAGAAAGAGAGAGAGAGAGAGAGAGGAGAGAGAGAGAGAGAGAAGGAGAGGAAGAGAGAAGGAGAATATAAAGAAGGAACCAGCTGAAAATAGGAAAGAAGAAGGAAAACGAGGAAAGAGATATACGGAAGGAAGGAAGGGGAGACGAATGGTGGAAAAGCGGCTTCGAAGTGCCTTGTAAGCGTTCCTCGTTGCAAAAGCTAGGGCCATACTCTCTCTCTCTCTCTCTCTCTTCTATAGTTCAAGCAATGTTTCAGAAGACACAGCGTGGGGGACAGAGTGTGTCCGGAATGGCGGCCACTCCATGGATAAAACGAACGAGTGTTTTCGCATGAAAGCTCGTCGAATCGACACTCAAGGCAATGTCCGGCACCGAACGAACGAGCGACTGAGGAAAAGGAAGTAGGGATAGAGGAGAGAGTTGGCGAGGAAAAAGGACGAAAGGGATGAAGGGTGGGAATAGACCGTAAAAGGGGGGGGGGGGGGACGAACATAAGGAGCGCCCGAGATATGTTGCCGTTTTATCGTCACGCTGCACCGGAGGCAAAACCCCGTGAGAAATCGGCTCGAAAACACGACCTCTCGACCTTTTTTTCTTTGCTAGTGGGACTATTAAAAGTCGTCTCTGGCAAAGCTTTTATATTCTCTCTAATATCATGATCTTAGCTCTATATTACAAAGTGTTGGATTTAAATGTTTTAAAATGTCCCTCTTTTTTTCTTTCCTTCTTTTTCTTCTTTTTTTCTCTTTTCTTTTTTTTCTGTTTTTTTTTCTTTTTTTTTTTTTTTTTTCTTTCATTTTATTGCTTCGTTAAAACTTTAGAATAAGGCGATTAATAATATAGTCTACATCGTATAAATCTGTTAATCGCGTAATTGATATGTTTCATTTAATATAATATCTATGTTATTGTCTATAACTAATATCGATCTTCGAATAATGTTTTAAGACGTCGTTGTCCCGTTTGATCACAATAGAAGTCATTCGGTTTGTTTGCTAGGCCATTATCCTTTTTAATAAAGTTTCTTTGATGGGTTTGAACTAGTCGAGAAAAAGAGAGAGAGAGAGAGAGAGAGAGAGATAAAGTATTATGTTCTTAACAGTTGACTATGTCAAATGTCATTAACTTTTAACCACCCAGTAACGAAACACTAGCCTCTCTTTGCGCGTCTTAACATTAACGATCGCGATTAGAGCGAAAGACGAGGAAGCAACGTCGGTAGATTTAACGATCGAGAACGATGTTGTTGCTCGATGAAGAAGAAAAATAATAAAACTCAGCAACAACGAAAACGACGTCATCGTCTTCGGCGTCTTGGTAATATAACAAGCTGCCTCGTCGACGTAACGTCGACGGAGTTGATTAACGTGCGTATTGTTCTGAAAATGAATCGACGTCGGGCGCATACAAATTTACTTCATTTAATGAACGTTCTCTCTCTCTCTCTCTCTCTCTCTCTCTGTCTATCTGTATCTATCTATCTCTCTGTCTATCTATCTGTCTATCTATCTGTCTATCTATCTATCTATCTTTCTCTCTTGCTCGTTTTCGACAAAAACGACAGCAGACGTTCGTGAAAATCTTTTCAAATATTCACGTGATCCTTTACGATTCGTTGAATTTATATTGGAACATAGTATGCAGACTTGTTGCAAATTATTTTTAGTCCCTTTAATTATACTGGAATTGTGATGAAACATGATGTAGATTGATACATATGTATAGGAAATACAAAAGGAAGAGGAATATATATATATATATATATAAATGTATATATATATATAGAGAGAGAGAGAGAGAGAGAGATAGATAAAGAGAGATAGATAGATGACGAATCGAAGGGAGTTCTTCGCAAAGTTAAATCGTTTAAGAAACACATTATGTGGTCTCTTCGAAGAACAAATAGAATTCCCTTTGAAGAGAAAGAATATATTTCTTCTTTATAAAAAGGACCTTTTCTCCATTCAAAAAATCGAATTGCCGGGCTGCTTGACAAGGAGAAATTGTATTTTTCATCCTTCAGGGATTGCGTATATGCGTATAGTATGTCCTCTTAGATTGTTTCTGTTGGATCGCTCACATTTGTACGTATAACTTTATGCGCATGCGCACCCACATACGTTCGTACATATGTGTGTGTGTGTGTGTGTGTGTGTATGTATGTCTTCTCTTTGCGTTGAACCAACTACTAGAGACTGGAAGAGAACTCTCGACCACCACCAACGATATTATTTGCAAATATTCTCCAAGATCAAAGTCCACGGTAAAAGACGTATTGCCATTGTAAACGAACACAATTTTTCGTTAACGAAATTGTACGATGGTATCTTTGTCTAAGTAAAAAAAGAAAAAAGAAAAAAAAAAAAAGAGAAAAAAGAATAAAAGAAAAGAAAAAAAATCTACGGTTCAGAGATGATTTACAATATTTATACTTTGTTGTTCAGATTGTTCATTTTTAATTTTTTATTAAAATATGAATATTATAAAATCTAATATTTATTGTCAATTGAGAAACATTTTCATTTTACGTTTAAAAATATATAAAAGATATTTCGATTTTCTGTTTAAAGTGAACAAATTGGAGGCACTTAAATAAAGGAGTAAAGAGAGATGAAAAGAAAAAGAGGTTAGCGCAATCTATTTCGTATTATCGTGACAAAGTGGTCTTTGATTATGAGACGTCTCCCCTTTTTAAATCCGTCGGTTGTCCTCATTTTTCTTCTCAATGTATCTTTTGATATCTTTCTCTCTTCTTCGTCTTCTTTCATTCTTCGGGAGCAAGTAAATGCTAATTTCTCAAAGTTAGACAGATTTTATTAGGCGAGAAATTCTCGTTGAGATAGCGTTATACTTGTCTAAAACGTCTTCTATATTGTACGCTAGCAGCGAGGCCTGTTGGAATTCAAATGTAAACGTTCATCCTCAATCGGAGGAGTAATGTCTCGGTTAAGACCGTCTTTACCTCCGAGATGGAATATGAATGAATTCACGATGAGGTGCACGTCAAATGAACCAGCCTGCGTTTGCATGTAATCGCGATCAATGAAGCTGGTGGTATCCAAAAGTAAACCACGACGAAAACGTCGTCTCATCTGTCGAACATATTGACGATTTTCTTAAAAATATTCCTTCATTTTACTCTTTAATTGGGAAAAAATTTTAATACGTTCTTTTTTCGTTTCTTCCTATCTTCTAATATTTTTTATATCTCGTACGAGTACAAATGTCTTAATGTTTCGTTCGAAAAAAAAAAGAAAAAAAAAAAAAAAAAAAAAGAAAAAACATTTTTAATCCAACGTAAAATAATTTGAAAGCGATAGGTTATTTACAGGAATTTTCAGGAATTTAATAAGCAATAGTACCGTTTTTACCGACAACCCAAAGATTGAGTTTGACGTGTTATTATTGATCTGCCATTCAGGCGTCAAACGACCGACGAGAATACTCATCGTGTTGCAGCTGACGGCCGGAGTTCTTTTTCTAGTGACACCGAAAAAAAAAAGAAAGAGAGAGAAAAAAAAAGGAAAAAAGAAAAAAATCGTAGTGGAGGAGGAAAGTTTTTGTCGTATGTACGTTGAACATGCCTGTCCACGCTATTACACGAATCACTAGTCGATATCTTAATGTCAATTTACGAAAAAGTTAAGTACTGACTTTTTTTGATCCACTATATTTATGATAGTACGAGAAATATATATATATATATATATATATATATATATATATATAATTTTAAAAGAAACGAATAATCCAATTTATTTAAATACACTTCGAAAACTAAATATCGCATAATTTCATTTAATTTCTCTCGATTGTAAATGATCTGATATACAACCGCGTGATTTCGTTTAGCTCCATGGTGAAATTCTAATACTATTTAGATCGTGGAATACCAGAAGTTATGATTAATGCATACCGCCAAAGAACCGTGTGAAATATGCACGCGTGTCTGGCATGCCAATGCTGAAAGTGTTTGTCTCCATTCATTCTTCTACATTTGCTACGAAACTAATTAATTTATTATTAATTACTTGCAACAATAAAAGAAAAATCGAATCCATCTCATTTAATATATTATTGTATTGGTTAAATTTATATTTTCATTCGAATTGTTTTCATGATTTTTAAAAATGCAACTAATTTTTTTTATAAATAAATAGCAAATTACTACATCGCTAGTCTCTCTCTCTCTCTCTCTCTCTCTCTCTCTCTCTCTTTCTCTCATTTTACGAATGAAATCCAAAGTAATTTATTTGGAGATGTATTTAGTTCGAAATAGCAATCCGTGTAAAATAAAAATTTTATCGCAGCAGAGCAGTACCGCAGGGCCCGGTACAGTAATCGCATAATTATATGCAGTTGCACGTCGCGTGTCCTTTCGTATTCCGCTCGTACCCGTAATTCGTTTGTTGTAATTTCATTTGTTCGACTTCACTCGGCGGTTTTGCTTTTTCGTTTCACCCACGTTTCAGGGAGTTAATGACGCGTTAACGAGTAATGCATAGCCGCTTCCTTTCTCATTTTTGACGATAACTTTTACGATGTGATTTAATAGTTATTTTCTTTTCTACGGGTTTATCTACTTTTCTCCCTTTGACTTCACGCTAAATTAAACCAATGCGAATGCGAAATTGTAATATGTCTTTTCAAAGAATTTTATTCGTAGTTACTTAATCTTTATTTCTTATTACTGTGTACAAAAATATCG
>NC_062192.1:2184581-2189581 GCF_912470025.1 Vespa velutina
GAGAGAGATAGAGAGATCGATGGTAGAGAATGTGGCTAATGAGTTCCATTTTCTGGAAGGTACTTTCATTCGCATTTAAGGCGGAGAATTTTTCGAGTTCGCATCACCGCATCACGACTCTCTCTCTCTCTCTCTCTCTCTCTCTCTCTCTCTTACGTTCTCTCTAAATTACTCCCCTTCATTTGTGACGGTTCGTGTAATAATGCTTCTGACGAAGTAGAATAGAAATAGACTGCAGTCCTAATTCGTAAGATTGCACTCGCGCGTGTGCAAAAGAGAGTTAGAAGAAAGGAAGAGAAAGAAAGAGAGAGAGAGAGAGAGAGAGAAAGAAAGAGAAAGAGAGAGAAAGAGTCGGGGTTACTTCTTCTCTTCGAAAAATGTCTTCTTCGAAAAGACGAGAGAGTTCGTCTACATGAACGTTCTGCTCGAACTATCACGAGCGAGATAAAGATTTTTCGGCGAAAACTTTGAACCTTACCTTTTCTATCCCATTTCTTCGTGTCAATGTAAGAAAATGTTATTCCCTTCTTTATTTTTCGTTCCCTTTTTTTTTCTCCATGGCTTTTATGAAATCGTTTGACGTAAATATCGATATAAAATGAGAATAAAAATCAATTGCAATTTTGCAAACGCCTGAACCACATGGAAAACAATTTTCCATTCTCACCCCCCCCCCCCCCCCCGAGCCCCGAACCCGATTTCTTTTTTCTTTTTTTCTTTCCCGTAAGCCTTGACAATTTAAATCGAATATACTTAGCATCGTGCCGAACACCCTTATCTCATCGTGGTAATACGAATATAAAGAGCCCATTTCCACCCTAATTCCTCCGACGTATCGATAAAGGACACTAAGTGCCGTCCCCGATTGTGAAGCACACCACCGTAAATAGCTTGGAGAATATTTAATTTCGCCACTGGATGCTCGGCTGACGCCTTTTTCCATGGAAAAAGCTCTTTCCTTCCGCTTAAAAAAAAGGGACCAACCAGGTACTCTACGTTCCTCCACCTCCCTACTCTTAAACTGTAAATATATCGAGTGAAAAACTTATCAAATTTTTATCTCGGCACAAAATGAAACATGTATGTCAAACGTCGAATTCTCATTATCGTTTATAATAAATATCGAAAAAATAATATATTTCATAAATATATATATATGTATAAAAGTATATACATATATATATATATATATATATATATGTTATAAATTTTAATATCATTGAAATTTAAATGTATTAAATTATCCTATTCTATCTACAGTAGTATGTTATTTAACTTTTATTAAAAATAATTCCCTGTCTATAACCCAAGGGATAAAGATATTACTAGAGAGACAACTATTATGACTATTTCGGAGTGAGAGAAAGTGAGAGGGAAAGAAAGAAGAGAGAGAGAGAGAGAGAGAAAGAGAGAATGAATACACGTAGGGAATATTTCGTGTGGAAATATTTTTACATACTGCCTGAAAAATGAAACCTGCTAAAATATTCGAGCATGGTGAGCTCGACAAAATAAATCCTCCGAAAAGAGCCAGCAGGCTATAAAAGGTTTCGACGATCACGAGGCTGCTCTAGTAGTAACCACGTGATATTTTCAGAATTCTTTCTTTCTCTTTCTTTCTCACGGAAAATTCTTCACTCTTTAACCGTTGATATACAAAGTATTACGAACCCCTCTGACTTAGTTCCTTATTCATCTGCGATCTTGCATTTCGCTATATTTATGTGAACATATGTGCATAGAAACGCGACTGATTAGAATAAGAAATATGAGATATTCTAAATATCTATGTCTCTCTCTCTCTCTCTCTCTCTCTCTCTCTCTCTCTCTCTCTCTCTCTCTCTCTGTCTGTAACTTTCTCTCTTAGTTATTCTTTTCCTCATTATCATGTGATTTATTACGATAAATTTAAATGCAAATATTTCACCTTTCTTCACGTAATATGTAATCGTATATACTATATATTACGTCAATTCGATAATAAATGACATGCACGATAAGAGTGTATACCTCCCCTGTATTATCGGTAGGAAATCGAAAATATCATCTCTCGAATTCGTATGCGATATCTTCCACTCACGCGCGTTCACGCTCAATATATATTTGATATTGGCCATAAACGAGCAGTGGCATTGCTGAGCTTCGGGGTTTGCTAAACCGTAGGGATGATCTCTCTCGACCATGAGAAACGAAGAAGGGTGACCATCCAGGGATGGACATGATGGATTATCACGACCCATATAAATCATTCCGAGACCATCTCACATTCGGTCCACTTCTGCCTGGTCCTTCAAGCCTCTCGTGTCCTTCCAGTTATGTCGCTTTTTATTGATAGATGCCAAATGAGGAAAGCCTTTGACTATAACTCCTTCCTTTCTCTGTTTTTATCTTCTCTCTCTCTCTCTCTCTCTCTCTCTCTCTCTCTCTTTATCATACGTTTTATGAAACATATCAATGTTAAAGTACATAACATGTACATAGACACGCAGCTTCGGAATTCGTTTTAATGATTTGCAATCAATAGAATCAGTTCGAGGGTTCCTTTGTTTCTTGATAAAAGCAGCTTATAAAGAGCAATGGGAGTATTGTTTGTTCACATAGCGACGATTCTTCCATTATGTAGAAAAATGATGGAAAATTCATTGGAATGTGGAAGGGAGAGTATATATATTTCATTGGAAATATTTTCGCTCCGATCGACTGGCAACATTCGACAGTTCGTTTTGCACGACTTGTCAAAATTCATTCGAGAGGAGGAAAGCAATTTCGCTTGATAGTTAAAAAAAAGAAAGGATGAAAAAAAAAAAAAAAAAAAAGAAACAGAAAAAAGATTAAAAAAAAAAAGATTGCAAAAAAAAGAAAAAATAAAGTAAAATCGTAAAAAGAAAAATAAGGATGAAAGGGGTGGGGGAGGGGAGGACGAAAAAAGAAAAATAGAAAAGGGTAGATTCAACGAACGATTATAAAATAGGTCGCTTATCGGCAATCACACAAGCGAAGCTGTCTAGAACTTGTAAAATGACATATACATTTTGTATACGTTCCCGTCGATATGAACGCAGCTTCGCAGTCCTTTTTGACTGCCGATAGAAGAACGATAGAAAGAGTGAGAGGGAAAAAAAAATATGAAACAAACAATACACGAAGTACACATATTTGGTAACTCGATAATTCGAAAAACTCGATTCTAGAAATAAATCGGACGACATACGAAACGTAAATGTTTTACCGTTCATTTGTTGTAGTTGTCGTTATTGCTTTTTTTTCTTCTGTTTTTTTTTTCTCGTTTTCTTTCTCTCTCTCTCTCTCTCTCTCTCTCTCTCTCTCTCTTTCTCTCTCTCTCTTTTGGTTGCTTTTTCGGCTAAACGCAGAAAAATAATAGGTATAATTCGTTGAAACATTGACGTGGACAAAGCATATTGTCCTGTAAAAAACATGAAGACAAATAAATATGTTCCACGATGGCTCTCGGCGATTACAAAACTGGCGTGATAACTTCACGCGAGAACAGGTACTACTCTATGGTAACTATATTAAAATATAAAGAGTCGTATAACTTTCAGCGAGAGGTCACGCGTTGATTCTGGCCGTAATTCAAAAGCTCGCGATGTATAACAATCAAAAAGTTTCGTGGCAGCGTGTAACCATTTGTTTCGAGTTCCATCAATAGAGGATTTACAGTATTGTCATGCGTGTAGATACCTACGGGGACAGTCGAATATAGAAACTACGATAAAAATCGCTGTTTCAAGCTCTCTGTGCTTGCCAAGATTATTTTTTTCTCTATATTTCTCCTAAAATTCCGTCGACAGTTTATAGTTTTAAAACCTTCATCGGCCCTTTTTCCTCGACATGTTATTGTTGTTCTTGTTGTTGTCGTCGTCGTCGTCGTCGTTGTCGTCGTCGTTGTCGTCGTCGTCGTCGTTGTCGTTGTCGTTGTCGTTGTCGTTGTCGTTGTCGATGTCGTTGTCGTTGTCGTTGTCGTTGTCATTGTCGTTGTCGTTGTCATTGTCGTTGTCGTTGTCGTCAAGCTCGTATATTCCAGATCAAAATGAAGCTTCATCCGCATTTGGTAAAAACGCTTTACGTAATAAATATACGCCGTGAGAATATGTCAAATTTTTACGTTACAGCTCGTAAAATACAGATACAGTTTGTTATCTCTTTTGTATTTTTTCATATTTCTTTTGACATATACACGGTCCTTTTAATCCTTTGTGGTCTGACATTTTTGACAGATAGATATCCATACCTAGATTTTATTCTATTAAAAATATTACGTTCCCTTCTGTAATCTAAATTATATATCATATCAAATAACTATCGTTCGATAATATATAGAAATTTACAATGAATTATTCCTTCTCACCGTGCTACATTATCCTTTATTTATTTAATTCGATCTAATCATTATTATTACAGAAGCATGAATTTTTCACCGACCTTTACCGCAATAAAATTCATTTCTTTTTATTTTCTTTCTCTCGTCGTAGAGACAGGAACGTACATACGTATATCCCAACGCTGTAGACGGCATAGGAAATATTTTCCGGAAGGTTGAAAGCCCGTTTAGGACGTTGGGACTGGTACGGGAAAACTCCCAGTAAAATGCATCGCGCCGTTTAGAATTCCTTTTTCACCCGTGGGACCACTCCACGCGATATTTACTCGTGCGTATACAGTTCGGTGCTCCTTCGAAAAGGAATGAATTAAAGAGGGACGAGTCCCTTATTCCCTTATCGGCCGTTCAAGTAGGTTCAGGCCACACCTCGATGCTCTATAAAAGTACATTGTTTTCTCAGAGAAAATCTTAAACGATCGTTTAACGCTTACAAATTCTAATTCGTTAAAGATAAATACCATGTCGATAAATACTTTACGCTTCCCTTAATTTGAATTTATTATTTCGTATTTCTATTCATTTATCTTTTACCTTTTTATTTTACTTTTTTCTCTTTTACTTATTTATTTTTTTATTTCTTTTTCTTTTCTTTTTTTTT
>NC_062192.1:2194581-2199581 GCF_912470025.1 Vespa velutina
CGATCAACTTTCAGGGGAAAAACGATATCTTCTTTAAATAATAAATGAATCTCAAGCAAGATACGAGGATTGAAAAATTCAATTAATAGCCGCCAATATTTTAATGAAATTTTTTTTATTTTTATAGATGACACAGAATCCTCGAGCAATTTGTTCCATAGTATTTTAATCTGATCATTCTATTTTTTCTTTCTTTCTTTTCTTTTTTTGTTTTTTTTTCTTTTAATGATATCGTAAACAATGGAGAGACAAGACCACTACAATCGAAACGTTAACTCCTTTCTTCGGTAGGAAAGTAATCCGCTCTAGTTTTAGACGATCGTAGAAGAAGAAGAAGGAGGAAGAGGAAAAGAAGAAGAAGAAGAAGAAGAAGAAGAAGGAGGAGAAGAAGAAGAAGAAGAAGAAGAAGAGGATTGTTGAAAAGAACCAAGAGAAGGAATTACAGACTGATATATATCTTATTCCTTCTTTTCTTTTCTACCAGCTTCCGAGGGTAAGAGAATAGTAAGACTTCGGGTAATATAACATTAACCCTCTATCGAAAAGCCGTGACCCGAATCGTCTGGAACCTTTTCGAAAACGTCCTGTTTCCGCTTAACTATTCCCTTCATCTAAGGATTTTTCACAATGAACGAACGAACGAATGAACATACGCCTAAGATACTCCCGTAGCTTTTCGTATAAATGGTAGCTATCGTACTAAAATTTTCCAACAGAAAGTTTCTACATTTTCTAGAAAATGTTTAAAGTCATTTAAGGTCGACCATGAGAGAAACTATATGTCTATGCATTTGCATTTAACGAAAAAGAGAAGAGAGAGAGAGAGAGAGAGAGGGAGAGAGAGCCAAGAGAATTCACATCGCAAGAGAATTTTGTATTTTTTGTTTCTTCTTATCTTTTTTTTTTTTTTTTTTTTTTTTTTTTTTTTTATATATATATATGTAATACAATATAAACTTTTTTTACTTTCGATTTTTCAATGAAATAATGTTGAAATTAAAAAAGCATCGCTCTAAAACTCGACCTACTTTCAGAAATACTATTTTCTCTTTCTCTTTCTCTTTCTCTCTTTCTTTCTTTCTTTTTTTTTCTTTCTTTCTTTCTTTCTTTCTTTGGTTCTTTTACTTTGAAATTA
This sequence comes from Vespa velutina, assembly GCF_912470025.1. Classification (NCBI taxonomy): domain Eukaryota; kingdom Metazoa; phylum Arthropoda; class Insecta; order Hymenoptera; family Vespidae; genus Vespa; species Vespa velutina. The sequence continues at coordinate 2,195,717 of NC_062192.1, forward strand.
TGTAGTTTCACGCGCAACAGCTGCGAACGCTTGTACACTGGCAACAAAGCGTGAAGCGATACCGCCGTTTCTTTAATCAATAATTCTCGTGCTTTCTAATTATACTCTAGAGAGTAATATATTAGTGAAGTTGTTGATAAAACTTGTATGTGCTTACGCGTAAGAAACGTTGTGAACACGATTAAAATTGTTTTCAGGATATAAATCCTTACTAATCACATTATACCAAGCATTAATTGATCATTCGAACGAGTAACGACTTACATCTGATATATATCCAATGTAAATGTAAAATAACTTGTATACGCAATATTAAAAATTTATTTCTTAATAAAATATCGATCACTACTGAATTAAAGAATTATCAAAAGATATAATAAATGAACATTTAAGAAATACACAAGGAGCTATCGATAACATACCCTCATTTCTCTTCGTTCTATTTTTCGCATCGTTCCACAATACAAAAAGTTTCGTATTTTCTCACTAATTTCTTGGGAAACCGTTTGGAGAAGAAAGCTTTATATAGAAATTCGACATCCCTTTATTCGGTCTATTTCTCATCTCTCGAAGAAAGTTAACACATATTTTTAGCAAATTTATGTCGACTTCCATGAAATCAGTACGACGATGAAATCCCGTTTTTCGATATGACATTTCACCGTGTTCACTTCTCTCCCTCCTTTTCCCTTTCTCTCTCTCTCTCTCTCACTCTCTCTCTCTCTCTTTCTTTCAAGCTGTGCTTTCGAAGGACATCGAGATGAGGGTAGCGTTGCTGTTACTAGTAGTGGTGATGGTGATGGTAGTGATGGTTAGGGGGTTGGAAACTTTTTCATCCGTTCCGAGTAAGGAAACGGTCACGACGATGAGTGGAACTAAAAGAGGAACACTAAAAGAGCGAGCGAGAGAGAGAGAGAGAGAAAGAGAGAGAAAGAGAGAGAAAGAGAGAGAAAGAGAGAGAGAGAGAGAGAGAGAGAGAGACTAGGTTTATAGGTAGGGTGAGAAAACCGAAGGGAGCATAGACGGTAGACGAGGACGGATTACATAAAATTACGAGAAGCTCGAAAGAAGGAGTCGAAGTAGGATAAGAAGAGAAGAGTAAGAAGAGAAGAGGTCGGAGGGTGTCCCGATGGGAGTGGCACAGTCGACAAAGCGAGACGAAGCTAGCGAAAGAGAGAAATTCAGCCGCGTGTCACCGCAATCGATTTAATGAGAAAAATGTTCGGAGCCGCCCAGAAGTCGAGTTGTCCGAAGCTGACTCGAACCACTTCGTTTCTTCAGAACCATCCCCCCCCCTCCCTTTTCAACCCTCCTTCTCCTCCTCCATCTTTTACTTTTTCTTCTTTTTTTTCTTCATCTCTCTCTCTCTCTCTCTCTCTTTCGCTCTCGTCCATCTTCCCATCATTTTTCTCTCAACTCCTCTCTCTCTCTCTCTCTCTCTCTCTCTCTCTCTCTCTCTAACCATCTATCTATCTATCTTTCTTTCTCTTTCTCTACAGCTCTTCTCGATATCAGTATCGCGTGAGCTCGCTTTCGTCGAGTTTCGATCCATTAACCCCTAGCAAACTTAAAGTGAAGATAGAGAGGGGGAAAGTGTAAAAGAGAGAGAGAAAGAGAGAGAGAGAGAGAGAGAGAGAAGGGAGTGTAAAAGATAGAGAAAGATAGAGAGAGAGAGAGAGGGAGAGTGTAAAAGATAAAGATAGAGTAAGAGGAAAAGAGTAAAAGATAGAGAGTAAGAGAAAAAGAGAGAGAGAAAGAGAAAGAGAGAGAATGGAAGAGAAAACGATGGAGAAAGCATTTGGCATTTTCTCGAAAGTCCAAGGAAAGCCCGCCTAAGCGGTATAAGACCAACACGATACGAAAGGAAAGTCCTTCACGGATTGCTCCATCCTGCGTTTAGCATTATTTCATTGGAATACTTTACTTTTTCTTTCGTTTAAACGATTTCCCTTTGTTTCACGACGATAGTGGCCCATCGACAAGGGATGAAAGAGAAAAGAGAGAAAGAGAGAGAGAGAGAGAGAGAGAGAGAGAAAGTTAAGGGGAGGAGAGGGTATGCGATGGAAGGTTCGTTATACCGCAATTACATTGACGAGATGAATAGACTTCAATTTTCTTTTGGAATAAAGACAAGTATTTTTCTATTTTTTTTTTTTTTCGAATTCGATAGCTATAAGGAAATAAATTTGACAGAACGAAAGAGTGAAACAAAAATGTATGATCTCTGTCTTTCTTATATTTACGTTCGAAATATCATTGCAATTTAAATATTTAATAAGAATTATCCAAAAAGATAAGTTTCTCGTATCATTTCTCAAATTTATACTTACAAAGATTATATTAAATATATGCATTCGTTCGATCGGATCATAAATTAGAAGTTATTTTGTTTAAAAGTAAGTATACACGAGTATATATATATATATATATATATATATATTCAATATTTCCTCTGACACGGTCCAACGCCTCTCCCAGTGTTCTTTGACTTTTTAAGATAAAAGCAGGTCAGCGAAACGTTTTATTCTAGCCCAGTTTTTCATTGGAAGTTCTTTGCTTGTGGAGTATGGCATAGACTCCGGACGTCCATAATTTCAGTATTTCATAGTTCTTCCAAGCGGGTTATACCAAGTGCACAGCGAGCATAGTTTCATTCTCTTTTCAGGGCTAGAATACGGTCATCGAAAGCTTATAAGAGAAAGAAAAAGAAAAAGAGAGAAAGAGAGAGAGAGAGAGAGAAAGAGAAGAAGAAGAGGGAAAGAGTAGCTTGATTTCGAAACGCGAACATCGTGCCACTTTCGAGATCCAACGGAAATGAGGAAAACTCGTTTCCAGTACTTCGCTAATAGCTGCACGAACGAAGCCGTTACTTTGTTCGTCGTTGTTCTCGGGAAACCGAAAAGTGGTCGTCGCAGCATCCACATCGTTGACTTTCCTTCTCTCTTCTTCTCTACTTTTCTCGATTTCTATCTTTTTACTCTGAATCTTTGCTTTTGCACGTGCAACGTTTACACAAAGCGTGTCAGTGCGAAGAATAACACATCGAAAATTCTTCTCTTGATGGTTTCTTGATTCGCCAAGATTTATCGCTAGACCGATCAAAGACATCGTTCTTTTTTTTTTTTTTTTTTTTTTTGAGAAAAAGAAAGAGGAAGAGAGAGAAAGAGAGAGAGAGAGAGAGAGAGAGAGAGAGAGAGAGAGAGAGGAAAGAAAATAGCAAAAGGAAAGAAAAAATATCTACCAAAGAATTCATCATAAAAATATTCACGGTGTATAGATAAGTTAACTTCGATATCTTATATTTTAGAAAGAAAAAAGGAAAAAGTAAAAAGAAAGAATGCAAGAATATGCAAGAACCGATTTCTCACAGTGATGAAATATAACCATCGTATTTCGAAGCAGACCAGCAGAAAAGACTATTATAAAGTTCGATAACTCCGACGGCATTCTTGTCGTCTACTGTCTACGAAGATCGGAACCTACTTACCTACCTATCTGGTCCATTTTCTCGAAAGAAATCTTTCTCTCGTGAGAACTTCCCATTGAGAAAGAAAAACTCGGCTATTATCTCATTGTAAAAGGGAATAACGAGTCGCGTACAACTATTATTATTTAGTCAGATCGAATGGATCTTATTCTTCGTTGGAACTGAAGTGAGACTTACCTACTTTCTTTTTTTCCATCTCTCTAGTTGCTAATCTAGACTTAGCTAACTCTGTTTCCAAGGTATTTTCTAAGATTCTATCGCGTTTATCCAAATAGAATAATATAACAGAGCACAAATACCTATATCTATCTATCTATCTATCTATCTATTTATCTCTCTCTCTCTCTCTCTCTCTCCTTCTCTTATCTCCCTTCGCTC
>NC_062192.1:2204581-2277081 GCF_912470025.1 Vespa velutina
TTTTTTTTTCTTTTTTCTTCTTTTACTACGTACGGTTATTTCGAGACTAGAGAAAATACCGGCTCCACAAATTTCCCGTTACAAGCGCCCGTATGGCGCATAATTTTTTCGCTTAAAATTTAAACGCGATCCGTTCGGTGGTTTCCTCTGTGAATTTAGGCCACGTATACGCGCTTAATGCACATTCTGGTATATATTCTATAATGTGCTTGCCTGGCAATGAATTATGACTATGCCTACAGATTGTCTAACGATCGTTTATAATAATTCTTGTTTTATTATTTTATTCTAAAGATTTAAATTTTACTTATATATTTTTACCCATGAAATTATATTATAAATATATGTATATAAATATTATTATGATGTGTAGATTAATTTATAAAAAATTCTTTATAGATCCAAAGAGTTTTCTTTCTTTTTTTTTTTTTTCGAATAAAAAAAGAAGACAATGTTAGGTCAAATGTTAAACGTTTAAAAAAGTTCATATCGAAGTCGATGTTTATTCTTATGTATAATATATTTTATATGGATTGTACACGCATTATCGAAGTATGTTTTACCTGTAATATTAAAATAACCACGTGTACAGAGCCTATCGTCGTTAAACTTACGTAACGTTCCACTCGATATCGAAAAGCAAACTTTCTACTTTCTTATAGAAAGGATCGAAAAGCAACGTAAAACGATATCTCCATTTGGTTCGGTAGTACTTTTACGAGTTTCCTAAGAAGTAACAACGAATAAGGAAGAAAATGCATCGATAATGTGAACGTAGCAAGCGAGTTGACAAATTATCATACTTCTCCAATTTCACAGAAAACAGGTGATACTTCATAAGTATATTATGATCGTTTACATTCACGAAAATATTAATTCAATTTTTAATACTCGAATTCTCAAAAGAAAAGACGATCTTGTTATTTTAAGATCATTTCTATCGTCATGAAAATTTGTGATAAATAATTAAAACGAAACGCCATATTATAAGGCAGCAGTTAATAAAACTTCTATTATATTTCTATGTATATATATACACACACACACACACATATATATATATATATATATATATATATATATATATATACGAACAAGTAAATCTATTATTGTTTCAATAACGCACCTCATTACACTTGGCGAATGACGAATCGTTAACGAAAATTCGAATTTCATTAGAGAAAATATCAATAATTTGAAAAAAAAAGAAGAAAAAATAAAGAAAAGTAAAAAAAAAAAAAAGAAAAAAGAAGAGACAAAAAATATTTTATTTCTATTACCTGACATTAATTGGCGGGTCGGCGGACGGCAAGGGGATGGCGAGGAAGGACGAATAGAAAATATATAATCGAAGTACTAATTAACGTCGATACTACGATGAAAAATTTTCCATTGAAACTTTCCGAAGCTCGATATAATGACAAAACGTTTTAATTAATAGATATATCACATCAATTAACTATTTAAATTATTCGAGGATATCTTTATTTGATGGCCGTACAAATTGGACTATTAAATTCGATAGGATCTCCTATGAGGGAAAAAAAAATTTAAATCGCGCGAATATCGTACAGCTCGAAAATTCGTGGAAAGAGAGTGAAAAGCGATCGCGATGCCGGGCAATCGGTTAAACGTATAATCAAAAGCACGCGAGGAAACGCCATTAACAGAGCCGTCGAATAAATCGTCGGTCCTGGTAGGCGAGCGACACGGTGCTGCTTTCCCTACGGTACTGCCCTAGCGGAGAATGCAATTGCGGCACTTTGCTCCGCACGCATGCATTTCAATAAATAACGAGACAGGAGGTCCCGCCGCTTCGTTATCAAACGAGGCGGCTTAACTGTCGGGAAGCGACTGCTTGTTGTCAACTTGGACTAACGCGTGAGTGGTGCGACCACAAACATCGAGCTCCTCGCCGAGAGAGAACTAGAATGAGACGAAGCAAAAGCGAGAGTAGCGAGATAAACAGAGAGATAGAGAGAGAGAGAGAGAGAAATAGAGACAATATACGTTTATATTCATCCTTCTAAGCGACCTTCTGACTGGACCAACTGAGCACCGTTTCGCATCGTAAGCTTGCGCGCGTGCTCACTAGATATTACTAGCTCTCCCCCTTTATCTGGCTCTCTGCATAATTGCAACGTCGAATCTCTCAGTGTTCAGAACCGAACCTTTAAACCGTAAAGCTTACCTCTTGTCCTCCCGCTGCGAACAACTTGCTCCGATTCTCTGAAACTACGACGAAGACAGGAATCTTGTAGTAAGATGAGAGAAGGACGTACTAAATTAGTTCTTCGTATTACTAAGTTCGTAACGGCAATATGTTGCTTTATGTTCCTTAATCGATAGATTAGAAATCTTTGGGAATATTCAATATTCGTAAAATTTGACTTTTGTAACGTAAGAAGAATTTATAATTGCATATTCGTCTCGTTTAAGTGTAACTTCTTTTTTTTTTTTTTTTTTTTTTTTTTTTTTTTTTTTCCCAGTTACTACGTTCCTTTTTCTTTCTCCTTTTATGCGTCTCTCATTCTTCAATCTTTTTCGATTCTTTTCTTTTCTCTAATTTTTCTTTTTTTTCTTCCTTTCCTTCCTCTTTGTATTAACCAAGCCAGTTCTTCCTCTTAAGGGAGCAACCTTACTCAGTAAGAAAACTTTTCTTTCTTTCGAATTCGTAATACGTGTCCAAGTTTGATAAGGAATTTACATTTGTAAAAAATCAGTTTCGAAATTGAATTCCCAATGGTCCGATGGCGAGCGGCGTGAAAATAAAAGAGTATTGGACGAGGTGTGATGGAAAGAAAGAAAAAACGAAAAAAAAAAAAAAAAACAAAAATGTAAGGAGATAAAAACACGGCGCAACTCTTTATTTATAACGAAGAAATTATATTAGAACGTGTGAAGATCTATGTATATTAAAATTAAGAAAAACTTTATAGACATTACATGCAATAATAAGAATAATAATAATAATAATAATAATAATAAAAATAATCTTAATATATGTTTGAATCGACGAATATAGAACACTCTGTATATTATATACGTTCAGGAGGATTTGCATTGTAAAATTTAACGGCGTTACCTGTTAAAACGTTAGCGATAACGTGCGACCGTATTACCATGAACGAGCTCGAGATCGGTTCTGCGAGTTATCTGCAAAACTTGGGGGTGTTTCTTAAGTAGCGCGTTGCAATCAAGAACTCTCAAAGTTTCGTCGACTCCGGTATTAGGTATGGTATCACTCGTGAGAGAAGCCGAGGAGCAAGATGCGCGGTTTTCGAACAAATGCATTTGGTTATGCAAGACAGAGATGTCTGTCGTCCTAAAGTCATCCTTTTTCTCCTAACGTTTTTCTTTCCTCTTCGCAGCTTTCTCATTCTAAAAATCTCTTTTAATCTTCCGAATGGTTTTTCCTCCGGACAGTTTAATATTTCATAAAAATTCACACTGAGGGAACTCGACGATATTTTTTTCTCTTTTTTTTTTTTTTTCTTTTTTTTTTTTTTTTTTTTTTTTTTTTTTTTTTTTTTCTCTGAAAACTCATCAATTTATCAAATTTGATATCGAGTAACAATGAGTTTCGTTTTGCCGCTATCCTGTTACGTGTATCCTTTTACATACATATTCATATGCATTTTTCATATTGTATTTTCTCAAGGTATTCCATAGGTAAAATGTTCAAATTCATGAGATCTATTAATTAATCTCTAACGTTCGTACAAACAAAAATATCGAATATCACGATAAATATTAATATTAAGATTGTTACGATCGTCTGAAAAATTATTGAATTCTTGATAAATATTCTCAAAGCAGATCTCGATCGATATTCAATTACGAACAATGTCACTCTTATTCAATCGTAAACGTATATGAATGAGTGCGTGTGAAAAAAAAAACTTATAGTAACGGGAACACCACGTGCGTGGGTGGTCAGATCAAAAGTATTGGTTTCGTTTCTCATTAAGGTATTTTAGAAAGGCAAATTGCACGAAACAAGGACGGAGTTGATACCACGAAATATCGGAAGATCATCGTGGTGATCCTTTTATCTGAAGTTTTCGTTCGTGTGCCGGGTGCGAGACGTATTATCGTCCATTTGACCGATCCCGTGCGAATATTTGCAGTAGGTGAATTCGAATCGACATTTCACCTGGCGCACGAAAACGTATGCTGAATTTCAATCGATATGGGAGGGAAGGAGGGAGAGAGAAAGAGAGAGAGAGAGAGAGAGAGAGAGAGAAACTATAACGTAGCAAACGTGCTTTCGAGCTATCCTGCGGTCGAGCGAGAAGACAGAGACCCGTGGTGATTTACTCGATCGAGTGAGTTCACTCGACTGCTGGTGAAAGCTTCATGGAGGAAGATAAAGAGAGAGAGAGAGAGAGAGAGAGAGAGAGAGACAAAGAGAAAGAGAGAGAGAGAGAGACAAAGAGAAAGAGAGAGAGAGAGAGAGAGAGAGAGAGAAAGAGAGCTTTGACAAACGACATAGACTTATTCCACGACGAATGTCACAAAACACACGATGCAATAAGCTCTAGATATGGTACCTTTCTCATTGTCCTCATCGTCACCCACCATTGATAATTTCCTTATCACCAAGAAGCGCACGCTTGTCAACCTTAATCAGTCCTCTCTCACCGTTCGTTTCCCTTCTAATTCTTACTGCTTATTCCTCCAGTCCTTTACGAGATACGAATTAAGATCATTTGTTAGGTACGTCATTTCATAAAGGATTTTCTTTCTTAATGTAATAACGAAGGGTAGGAAATACCATGAAAAGACCGTCAATTTAGTTGGAATGTGTGTCACTTCAATTTGATCTGCCACCTCGTAAACTACGAGCGGAAAATAGCTATCGGATCTCTCTTTCTCTCTTTCTCCTGTCTCTCTCTCTCTCTCTCTCTCTCTCTCTCTCTCTCTCTCTCTCTCTCTTTCTATCATTGGCGACACATCCGGTCACGTAGCTGAGGGACCTGCGTTCGTCGATTAGATCTGCGAGAAGTGCATCGTTTCATTCCTTTTTTCTGTCCCATCGAGGAACTAAAGTGCCAAGGAAAAGAAGGACAAGGGAGGGATTCGATCCATGAACGTGTGAATTACCGACTCCTTTTCCTTCCCAACATCTACCACTCTCGTTCTTGGTTTATCCATCGAGATGTCCATTCGTTGAGCTCGAATGATCCATTCTCTTCTAACTGTTTTCCCAGCTTTTCCTCGAGCTTACTCGCCCAAGCAAAATCCTCTTACGCTATCCCTTCCAAAAAGAGTTAGAGGAAAAAAAAAAAGAGAGAGAGAGAGAAGAAGCAAAAAAGAGAAAGAGAGAGAGAGAGAGAGAAACAAGCAAATGAAAAATAATCGGAAAGATCTAACGATCGAACTGAATGTCCATTTAAAATAATATCATTTAAAAATAACAATTATTTTGTAAAACTCAATAGATATATCAGGTGTATAATTTATTATTTGTCATTCAGATATCAATATTTCCTCACAAAATTCATTTGTGATTAAATATTGATATCTGTCGTAGTTATGTTAAAAAACGTTTTTTTTTTTTTTTTTTCGAAAACATTCGATCGAAAGCTTTTATCATCTAAAGCTCGATATAAACGTTTCTTTTCAAGATGGATGCACATTCCCTCTCCCTCTCTCTCTCTCTCTCTTTCTCTCTCTCTTTCTATATATATATATATATATATATATATATATGTCTATCTTTCTCTTGAATGTTCAAGACATTCTTCCAACGGGTTTGGATGTTGACATGTTATTCGAGAGATGTTTCATGGAGAATGACAATTAAGACAATCTTTTCTTTTTATGGAAATTTCTCTTTGTTGTTGCTCTCCTAAGGAGAAGGAGAAGCTTCAAGAAGGAAGTTAATTGCAACGAAACATCGGTAACTTCTCTTGACGTAATTCCTTGGACAATCTATTACCGAACGTAGTAGAGAGAGAGAGAGAGAGAGAGAGAGAGAGAGAGAGAGAGAGAGACAGGAGAAGTAAAGAGAACTCGTCGATCGGCATACAGGAAGAAGAAAGGGAGATAGATGCATGGCGTAGAAAGGAGACTAAGAAACGGATATTGGTAGAGGTCCTCGGCGAGTATTAATTGTTTCCGTCTTGCGTGGATGCCAGAGGACAGAGTAATGGAAAGACGACACGCGCACGATGGTTCACAAAGGATCGAACAGAGAGGGAGAGAGAGAGAGAGTTATGTCTAGCCATTGCTCTAGCTATCTCTCTCTATTTGTCTTTCTATATATATATATATATATATATATATATATATATATATATATATATATATATATAAAATAATATCTCTATAACAAAAATCATTTTTTTCTTTAAAGATAGCGACGGGATAATGAAAAAGTATTCGGTAGGAAAACGAAACGTTGGCGAAATCGTTTCGCAGCTACTGTCCTGGCTTTTCGTAATAATTCAAGCGAGTCTCGAGGAAAAAACGGCGAAGCTCGTAAAACGAACGAAGAGATGAACGGACGAACGGACAGACGGATGGATGCACGGAGAGGATAGAAAAGCAAAAAAAAAAAAAAAAAAAAAAAAAGAAAACAAACAAACAAACAAACAAAAAAGAAAAAAAAGAAAGAAGAAAAAGAATGAAAAGGAAAGAAAAAAGGGGGAGACTGAGAAAAACATGGAACGGGAATATGGCATTCGGCTAGTCGTTACCACGCTGTTAGATAGAAAGAAAGAGATGCTACTAAATCCTTTTTAACACCGCTTACTCTGCCTGCCTGCGTCCATTTCTCTCCTTCTTCTCTCTTCCTCTCTCACTCTCTTTTTCATGGCATCTCTCTTTTTCTTCATTTATCTCTTGCCTTGTCTCTCGGACGATAGTGGAACAGGGATGATAATAGAAAGAACGAAATGAGGATGGTAGCCGCTGTTCAGGCGTTAGCGAGCCAACACGGAGAGAACGACTCTTAAATGAATATCCGTGGGCTTAGCCGAGGGTTCTGGGCAAGTGTATTTTAATTTGGTCAAAGCGGCTCTCGGTGCACGCAGTCCACGTTACGTTAATAAACTTCCAGTCCCATTCTCTTTTTCTTTCATGAACGCGTACTGTTCTGCGATCGTGTCTAAAAACTTTACCCTTTCCTCTCTTAACATTATAAATCTATCTATTTATATATTTATCCATCTGCCATTGTTTCATTTCCTCATTTAATATTGCACGAGGACTAGTATGTAGTTTAAAAATGAAGTTCCAATGAAGTTTAACTATTATTTGAAATCTTTCCACGTCGGCATATCCTAGCAACGATTTGTATGATTTTACCTAGGATTTGCATACGTATAAATTTAACGTATAAATTATATATATATATATATTATAATATACGTATTCAAAGTTAAAAAATATCCAACGACGAACGACGAATATGAAAGGAAGAATGTAATAAATGTGCCCGTTCCTGCAATTCCGTGCATTAATAAGCCCCGGTAATTTTAGTCAAGAGCAATTTTTTCGAAAAACTCGCGTGTATCGACCTAATGCAAAGAGTGACCTATATTCATCGTGTATATGAACTCTTGGCAAGTGGAATACGAGCGAGGAGTATTTGTACCCAACTGAATGAATATCTTCTCACTACATATATATAAATATATATATATATATATATATACACATATATATATATATATATATATGCATATATATACATACATATGTACACATATCAGACGAACTCGCGAGATCTGTTAATAATTATGCCAACATCAGTAAATAAAATGCAACGGAGGTGTATCTGAAATGGATAAGAGTACGTCATTAAAATTTTCAAAAAAAAAAAAAAAAATATTTCGATATTTCCTTCACAACTTCTGAAAAATATTTCGGTTAAACTTGACAAACATTTCTTTAACAACATTCCGACTTTGATCCAAGAATATTCCCATCAACTTTATTACATATATGTATGTATATATGTATACGATTGTATGTATGTCTGTACGTATTTATGTATGTATACGATTCTAAAGTAATAATTTCTTTACGAGTCCTTTTTATAGAAAAAGATAAAGTTTGGTTCTTAAGTCGATCCAATGCATTTCTAAAGTTTATCAGCGATATGTTTGTGTTCGGTGCATTTTATGTTAGGTTGTTGAGAGGAGTGACGCTGGTATACAATTTAGATGATCAAGGAAACATCATGAATTCGAATAGTTAGAGAGAGAGAGAGAGAGAGAGAGAGAGAGAGAAAGAGAGAACAAGATAAATAAAAATAAACAGATACAGAAACAAAGATATATATATATATATATATGGAAATGACGTTTCTATATATATATATATATACATAGAAACACAGAGACAGGCGCCGATAACGAAGCGTTCAAGATGCGATCTCAATGAAAGAGTTAAAAGAAACGTCGAGGAGACCAAACAAATTATTTCATAAGAACCGAGAAAGGCAGCGCCAACGCCGCAGTGAACAGTATCCCTACGGAAAAGTGTTTTCTTTGTGCTTCTGGAATTAATTAAATTCGCTCGAGGGAACGTAGAACAGGCAGTAGGGAACACTCGTTGGATGGAAGAAGAAGTGGCAGAAAGGAATAAAAAAAAAAAAGAAAAGAGAGGGAGTAAATAAGAAAGAAAGAAAGAAAGAAAGAAAGAAAGAAAGGAGAAGAGAAGAAAAGAGAAGATTGAATAGGGAAAAGGACGAAAGAAATAGTCGAGTTGCTTTCTTTGTAATTTCTTCTATCGATGTAAAGTACCGTGAAGAAGTAAAAGAAGAAGAAGAAGAAGAATAAAAAGAAGATAGAAAAAGATGAAAATGAAGAATGAAGATGAGGAAGAAATAGAATAAGAATAAAACGATAAAGGCGAAGATGAAAATGAAGAAAAAGAATAAAAAGATAAAGATGAAGATGAGGATGAAGTAAAAGAAAAAAGAAAAAGAAGACGTGAATGAAGATGAAAAAGATAAAGAAGAAACGAATGTTAGAAGGCACGACGAGGAGAACGTTGACATCGACTAAGAGTAAAAGTAGAACAAAACGTTTTGCAGTCGAAACGGCCGTTCCGTTCGAAGCATCCAAGTATGTCATTCGTAAAATGCGCTTGTTCCTGTAAATTTGTGCATGCGCGCGCGCGCGTGTGTGTGTGTGTGTATATGTATATATATATGAGTGTGCGAGACGTATGGTGCTCACGTGTATTCATGTCTATCCATGTTGAATAAGAAGAGCCAGGCAAATTTTTGTTCCTCCGATCTATCCAGCGCATTTACCTTCGACGAGATTCTCTCTCTCTCTCTCTCTCTCTCTCTCTCTTTCTCTCTCTTTTTCTTTCTCTCTGCAACTCTCCCTCATCCTCTTTTCTATCTCTTTTACCATTTCATAGAGTAGTTCTCTTACTTTTTCGTCTTTTCTTCCTTTCGCTTTTCTTCATCCTCGATTCAAGTAAGTATATACATTGGCCGATCTAGAACGCTTGATACCGCATACGTCCTAGTACTTCCTACCCTTAGGATATCAAACTTTATATTCACATAAGACTCTCAATTTTGTAATACACCTCCTTTCGTATTTTGTTCTTGTCGTAGAAGGAATCGAAATATAGAAAAGAAAATTGTACGATGATATAAATCAATCTGTTCCCAAATATCCTTTCTTTCATTTTAGTTATTGAAACGTATATTATGTGTTCCCTTCTCATTTCTATATCGAATTCATTAATACGACAATGTAACTTTGGAATTTTATATCGTCGAAAAGAAAAAAAAAAAAAAAAGAAAACATTTTCGAAGTTCCCTTTTTGTAAATTTTTGAAAATTGAGTATACCGAGATTGCGGAGTTTGCTTTAGTATCGAGTTCTGTGAAGAAACAAACTTAGGGAAAAAAGAAGAAAAGAAAAAAAGAAGAGAGAGAGAGAGAAAGAGAAAAAGGACGAATAGTTGAGAATGAAAGAGAAAGAGAGAGAGAGAGAGAGAGAGAGAGAGAGAGAGAAAGAGAGACAGAGATAAAACATGGTCGGGATTCCTTGAGTTTGCACGATGTTTAGTGGCATCGAATCGGGCCTAACTTGTCGGTCCAGTTGTTCCAAATGGAATCGCTTGTTCGGTCTTTGCCAGGACGTCGAATTTCATTCCTGATTTGAGATTCATGTCACGAGCTGAATGTCGAAGGAATCAGAACGGCAAAGAATGAAAGCAAGGCCGGATACGATTGAGACAAAGGAAGGGACACGGTATGCCTTCGGTCCCTTTGCCAGTCCAAACCATCCAATTTCTTTCGCCTTCTCTTTCGGTCTCTTGATTTTTCCTTTCGCTCTCTTTCTTTCTTTCTTCTTGTTTTCAACTTTTATTTCTCTTATCCCTTTACCTCGAAGATACGAAGAAGAAAGTGAAAAGCTTTTCTAAACATATCCCATTCCTCAGAACAGAGCAAACTCATTTATTATTCATTAAATTTCATTAAAAATCACAAAAATAATTTTCACAAGCGACATAATCATCTATGTACGTTTATACGTATACGATAATACAGAAAGTCGATAAAGATATGGATATTCGAAAATTCGATCCTTTGTCATTATCATCGTCATCGTCGTCATCATCGTCGTCGTGGTCGTCGTCACTGTAGTCGTTCGAACAATAAGATGATTCGAAAAGAATTGGAATACCGATGAAGCAACGTGTTGATCTCGTTCTGTCTCGATCGGCCTATTCTAGCTTTACAGAATTATTATTATTATTATTATTATTATTATTCATAAAACGATAGAGAAATGAACGAGCCTGAGAGCGATTAAAATTGGTAGAATCAAACCAGGAAAGGCTGAATTTAACCGCCGCAAGGGATTTGTGTAATACTCACGCGGCATAGATCCGGACTAGTCGAGATTTGGCTAGACATTCGTTCGTTCATTCGTTCGTTCGTTCGTCCGTCCGTTCGTTCGTTCGTTCGTTCGTTCGTTCGTTCGTTCGTTCGTTCGTTCACTCGCTTGGCCGTTCATTCGTACGTTTCTGGCGTCCATCCCTTTGCCCGTTTTACTCGTCCCACACTATACCCACCTCGACGTATCATTCTCTCTCTCTCTCTCTCTCTCTCTCTTTCTCTCTCGCTCATATTCCAACATAAACGACCGTACTACTCGGCTCGCTGCACGCCATTACCATGTCCCAAGGGCCAAAACTTTGCGAAAAATGCTTGAATTTATGCCTTCCTCGTTTTCTCTCTCTCTCTCTCTCTCTCTCTCTCCCCTCTCTTTCTCATCCTACTCTATCCCTATCGGCCAAATTCTTCTTTTCTCCATGTCTACCATCATCCTCCTTTCTCTTTGCTACCATTCTCTCTTTCTATTTCTCTCATCTTCGATAGAACTTAACCGGGACGTAAACGGCTGCTTTTCTTGAGTTTGGAAATTATCTGCGGTCGCCCATTGTCTTCGCCCGTGCTATATGAACCGTACCTTCTCTCTCTCTCTCTCTCTCTCTCTCTCTCTCCCTCTCTCAATTCCCCCTCTTTTCTTTCTCTTTTTATCTCTATTTATTATTATCCGACATAGCACCCAGATATATATTAAGCCGCTACGAACTTTGTGTTCTTTCGATCGAGCCCAATGGAGCGCCAACTTCTATGCTATTCTTCTTCCTTCTCTTTCTTTTCTTTTCTCCTTTCTATCATCCTCCTACTCCTTCTCTTTTTCCTTTTACTTCTCTTCCTTCTACTCATTGCTTTTCTTTTCGCGCCCTAGAAAGAACCATCCGATCCACCTTCGAACTTACTTCGGATTACATCGAAATTTCTTTCTTCCCTTCTTACCTTTAAACGGCCCTTGACGTATCATTGATCGAGAACGCTTCAATGTCTTTTATTCTATTTACGATGATACAATGATATCCATTTTCATTTATCTTCGATACCGAAAGAACATTTTCTATGACCTTCTTCTATATAGAAATTTTTCCAATTGAAATACATACGGCTTTCGTATTTAATTAAAGCTTATGAAGAAATATTATCTTAACACATTTATAATACATTAATATTATTAATGCGACGATAACGAAATAGATATCGTATTATTGTCGTTAATTATTAATAATCAAATTATCAATTGACGCATTTATAAGAAAACGATGATATCATTGTTAAATTTATTTAACTGAAAAAAAAAAACAAAAAAAAAATAGATGAAGAAAGAAAGAAAGGAAGAAAGAAAGAAAGAAAGAAAGAAAGAAAGAAAAAAAGAAAAACAAAAATCAACTCGAAATCTTTTTCGATGAATAAACACGGAATCACACGAATTCTTGTTTCCTTCTAAAATCGATCGAGGATCTGCCGCTCGTCTGCGCATTCCACGGACCGTTTGCATCGTACGACGATATAGCCCGCATATTAATTGTCAGGGCGTGAACGTTCGCCTCTATGCCTGAACGGTCTCTACATCTCGCTATTGAAAACCGTGCTATCGGGCAATAACGTTGCCCTATGATCGGCCGCTTAATTTGTTATAGACCACCGTTCACCATTCCGTTCACAATTTTAATTTACTCAAAATAATCCAACACGATGTACTATATTACAATGTATATATATATACATATATATATATACAGAATGATCTCGAATATCATTCAGGCAGGCTAAATATAATTGTAATCTGAAACAACGTACGTAGACTACATATGCATGTCTACGTAATCCGAACCATGCACTTGATTACAAAATAATTATTCAATTTTTGATCAATGAAAAACATTTCTTCCTTTACATTCTTCATTTTTTTAATTTGAAATTGCAATGAAATTATGTTCTAAAATTAATATCCACGATAGTCGTTAGAAAATGTTTTCAATTACGCGAACACGTTCTAGAAAATCAATTTCTCGTAATAGCGAGAGAGATACGTGGCGAGTGTTAGAATCAAAACGGAGATCCCTCGATTTCGAGAGCTAAATACCAGTTTTCATCTTCGCTTACAACCAAGCCCCGATTTCCCGCGATTAATCAACTATCGTCCTTTCGATGCATATCTAATCCGCTCGAACCGAATTGGAATCTATAGTAGTATCGTTAAATTTATTTATCGCTTGTGCAACTATGTTATCTAAAGTGTACAAAACATTATTAGCATATGATGGTAGTAAAACTTTGTTCGATGTTTCATATATTCTCTCTCTCTCTTTCTCTCTCTCTCCCTTTCTTTTTTTTTTTTCTTTGTACTTTACGTATCAATCATAATTTTTTGTTACATACACAATATTTCGTTACATACACATGATTTTTACATATACACAATAAACATAATATATTATATACAAGAGCGAACTCAATTATAACTTCTCATAAAGAATTACATACAAGTATAATAAACGATACTGAAGATCATAGGTCGTTCGCGGTACGTTCGAAAGACCCGTCATAATTTGCGCGTTAATCAAGAACCCGTGCACGATCTCACCGTGGCGGTTCTTATGAGTCTTGGAGGGAACGGAGTACCAAGAATATCAGCATCGATCGGCGATAACTCTGAGCTAAGTTATGCACCATCGCGAACTAATGAATCGTCGCTAACACAAATCGTCGCTCGTAATTCAAGAGAATTCCTAATCTAGTCCAAGACGAGAGACGAAGAGAAGGTACCGGGTATTAGCCATCGTAGCTGGTACTAGCTGCACGTTTAAGAGTAAATGAAGGAACTTTATAAGGCATTAAGGGAAAACTGTCATTCGGTATGGGAATTCATCGAGAGAACAAGAAGAAGAGGAAGAGGAAGGGAGAAGTAAGTGGAGAAGGTAGACGAGAGGTCGACGATTGGTACGAGACTAGAGATAGATCAGAGGTCGGTTCGCGTGTGAATCTCGTGGCCCGGTTAAGGGATACCTTGTAATCCGCATATTAATTGCCATGACATGGCGGCGAGCTGAGGAGGCTTTCGCAACAAGGCTATCTCTCTCTCACACACGTACATACTAGAATAGCGTAGTAAAGTTTCCAACAGCGTGGTTCCAACATGGGAGTCTGCGTGCACTGGCGAACGTTGCTGAAGCAACCATTCCAGTTATTACTCATTCGTTAATCCGGGCACGTCCCAAACGATATACTCTCCTGGCCCGTAACACTCGCCCTTTTACACCTGTATACGTATCCGTCTGTGTAAATGTGTACAGCTATGGATACACAAATCGACCACCAACAGCAGTACACGTTGAACGCATTCTATTGTGTGTGCATGTACATGTGATTGCATATTTCGATATATCGGTTATGCATATATATATATATATATATATATATATATATATATATATATATATGTATTATAAGATATTAGTGTATTGCCACATACACACATATCTACATACGTATGTATATATGTGTTTATGTATGTATGTACGTGTCGTAACGTGTCATCGTAGCATTTCACGATGAATCTTAACGAGCGCCCGAGTACTCGGTTGAAAAGGGACCTTCGTCCCATTTTTGAATGTGAACCATTCTTTTTCTATTTTAAAAAGGAACAAGCATTTTGTATAGCTTCGCATTTTTTTTAATGAAACTTCTTGCATTCTATTATCAACGTGTAATAACGATATCAGTGATAATATAATATAATCGCTCTTTCTTTTATGTTTTTCTTTTTCCTTCTTTTTTTCTTTTTTTTTTTTATTATTATTATTATTATTTTCCCTCGACGATTCGTTCGATATTTTCAAGTTACTTTCGTCGTATAGATAATATATTTGGATGAGTGATTATTTCGTAATTATCCATTGATGCGAGAAGTAATTGGATTTAGTAGAGAAAATATAAAGTTTCCACGATGAGAAAGAAATATTCCATCATCCATTCTGAGATCTTCCGTGTGTAATAATAGGGCACCCCTTCAATATGCAAATCGGATTATCCGACGAATCGCGAAATCGTGCATATCGAATACGTTTATTTCTGTTCTTGGTAAGGTCAACGACTCTCTCTCTCTCTCTCTCTCTCTCTCTCTCTCTCTCTCTCACGCACATACACACGCAGCTTCTCTTCTGGCAAACGTTATGATCGAAAAATTAGTTGCTCCGCAAATGCGTAATTTCATTGATCGTTACTACGATCCAATTTTATCAACGACACGTTACGTATCTTCCAAAGATAATTACTGTAAAATTGGCAAAACGACGAATAAAAATTTTGATAAATGATGCTGACTCTCCTTTTTTCTTTCTTTCTTTCTTTCTTTCTTTCTTTCTTTCTTTCCTTCTTTCTCCCTTTTTTCTCTTTTATTTTTCTTTTTTACTTTTCACATTCATGGATACGTTTCGCACGATTCGGCTTGACTGTCGTGTTTCTCGAAGATCTTCCATATAAAATTAATACGTAAACGTGGAACGCGGCTCGTAAAGCTCTCGATAGAAATTTTATCGAGAAACTTGAGCATAGAACGCTCGTTCGATATTGCGAGAACGTTCGAGTCCGGACTACGAACGATAAAACCGAGGGAAAATGCGTCGCTTTAAAAATTATACCGTTTTCTAAGATCGTGTGGATATGCGGTTGAGAAAAAGGAGAAAAAAATGATAATATTAAGAATGAAAGAAAGAAGAACGAAAAGACGAAAAAAAGAAGAAGAAGAAGAAGAAGAAGAAGAAAGAAAGAAAAGATCTACGAGATGGAAAATTGAAAATAAAATTGCGGAAGATTTTTACGTATCGTTAATTAATATGAATGAATGAAAACTTGATCCAGTGAAATTTTATCGAACAAATAGGAAGAAAATAGGACGATTGATGAAGATTGAAAGAAGAGAAAAAGATTAGGAAGAAAAATAAGGCCAAAAAGAAATAAGAAAAAAAAAAAAAACAAAAAAAACAAAAAAAAACAAAAAAAAGAGAAACAAAAAGAAAAACGAAGAAACGAACGGACGAACGAACGAACGAGAGAGCACAGCGATTCCCTAGCACGGAGGGAAATCTCGTTTTCATTCCTCTGCGAGACCCATATCTCGCATGCCTGCGGGTTGTGTGTATTTTGTCTCCTTTTATATCACGAGTTACCCGGGGGACCTCAATTCTATATATTTTCTCTTAGCCCTCCGGCTCGAGAGTACAGTACCAGCCTTCTCCAGGCCGAGTAGTCGTCGCATTTTTAGCGCCCCGTATGATTGTTAGCTTTTATTTATTTCTTATCCGTTTCTTTTTCTTTCTTTCTTTTTTCTTTCTTTCTTCTTCTTCTTCTTCTTCTTCTTCTTCTTCTTCTTCTTCATCTTTCTATTTCTTTCTTTATCCCCTGTTTCCCTTTTTCTCAACCTTATCCCTCTCCTCTTTCTCTCATCCATTTTCTTTCTTTTCTCTTTCCTTTTTCTATTCTTCATTCTTTTTTTTACACTTCGCATTCACATCCCTTAAATCTTTTTCATTATTCTTCCTCCGCCACGATATATATATATATATATATAATATATATATATATACATATATATATATATATATATATTATTCTCCACCTGCATTTTTCTCTTTTATTCCTCATAATCATAATTTATGCAAACTCTTTTTCTTTTCTTATTAAAGAAACTATTTAAATAGCCTTTGGAACTTTTGAAGTGTTCTTTACATCCTTAACCGGTCACTTCTCGTTCCTCTTTGGTGGTTCCTCGAAAAATTGAATGAATAAACGTTTTTTAATATTAAAGGGAAGCGTTAAAAACGTTCATTACAAAGATAAGCAATTCTTTCCTTTTATCTGTCAATTTTCTATCTTCTTCTCACTGTTAGCGTTCATAGAAGAAAATGAAGCAGAAAAAGAAGAGGAAGAAGAAGAAGAAGAAGAAGAAGAAGAAGAAGACGAAGAAGAGGAAGAGAATGAGGAGGAAGCTGTTTTCTCTTTCCTCGAAGCTTCCCTTTCGAGCCTCCTATTTCGTTGTCAACGTTACGCGTAGACGAGCGTCGTCGACATCGTATAAAAGCACCCAAGCGAAAGGGAAAAGATGAGGAACAGAGAGAAAAGGATAAAACGAGAGAAGAGCCTAGCCCTAGCAGTATTCTTTATTTCAGCACGGGAACAGGCACCCTTCTCAGTTTAAAGCGATCAGTCCCACCCACTTTGCGACACGTACAAAGCGTCGAAAGTATACAAAGCCTGAAGGCTCGAGCCAGCGAACCATTCGAAGCTCTTTTCTTCCTTTCTTTTCTCTCACTCTCTCTCTCTCTCTCTCTCTCTCTCTTCTTTTTTCACTACTACTTCTTCTTATTCTTCTTCTTCTTCTTCTTCTTCAACACTGCCGACAACGACGGCGACGAGACGACGAGAACGACTCTGGCGTTCCGGCTTTGTAATCCAACAAATTCAGCTTATTTATATTCAATGTGGCGGTGCTACTGTTACTCCCACGTGCAATGCACGTACGTATTCCACTAACGCTCTCTCTCTCTTTCTCTCTTTCTCTCCCTTTCTCTCTTTCTTATTCTCTCTCGCTTTCAGCTCTATTCTACTACTCTTCTCCATCCGACTCCTTTTACCGGTATGTGACCGTGCGTACATGTTTTGCGCGTGTTTATTGGTCGCGTGCTCACAGTACAGGTATATGGACCTGTTCGTGTTGAGAATTGCGACCAAAATGGATAAGCTCGTGGAGGAACGTATAAGTAAGAGAGAGAGAGAGAGAGAATGAAGATGAGTAGGAAACCTTTCTACGTTAAGAAACTATACAACAATCGCGAATATTTCGAAACAAAAGATTCTATACTCTCTCAAAAATCTAAACCTACTACTAGTGAACATGATAAAAGACGAATGTCTCTCATGAAATGCACCGACCTCTTAAAATCTGTGATTTGATTGCCTATGCTACTGTAGCCTAGAAATTGTAGGGTAATCTTCTACCCTTAAAAGTATAACCCTTAGTCCAAATATTCGCTCTTTATCTCTTTCTCTCTCTCTCTCTCTCTCTCTCTCTCTCTCTCAAGTTTACATAATAGACTAGACTATTCTTTTCAAAGACTCGTTCTTAAACTTGAATCTTTATCTTCCAATCTTTTATGTTACCCAATTTTGAAGTAATTCTACAGACATATACTCTCTCTCTCTCTCTCTCTCTCTCGCTCTCTCTCTCTGTCTCTCACTCTCTATACTCTATCTTTCTCTCTCAATCTTTCTTTCTCGTAGTACGATCGAGAGTCATTACTTTAAAGCTTCTCCTTGCGTCAGAGAGGATTTCGTTTTTTACTACATCGTACCTCAGCTTGTATTTTATTACACGCGCTTTCCTTGATCGTAGAAAATATATTCGTGGGTCGAACTACCTCTCAGTTATCCGGCATACATCTTCTCTCTCTCTCTCTCTCTCTCTCTCTCTCTCTCTCTTCAGTCTTTCTTTTCCTTTATCAACCATGCAAACATTGTAGATAGTTTTATTCTTTTTTCGCTTTTGCTCTCTGTTCCTTGACATTTTATACGATCGTCAGATTATTGGCTTGGAAAGATATGGCCGTTTATTTATTTTTATTTCACCGTCAGCGGTCTACCTTCATAGTTGCTAGCGATCTACATTCTCGCGCATACCGAGTTATGAACTTTTCAATATCACTGTAAATTGTATACGTGTATCTCCCTTTCTCTCTCTCTCTCTCTCTCTCTCTCCCTTTTAGAAAAATAGAAAGGAAAGAGAAACGGTGTTATATCAAAACGAACCTTGAATTAATGCACGTTGAAACAGAATGGAAGTTGCAATAACGTTATTGCTGTCTCAGGGTCTCTGTTATTCATACATACATAAGTCTTGCAATAACGCTTACTTTTCCGGACGAGAAAGTTTTACTTATTATCGGATAAATAAACGTTTAACTAACAACCGTATCTACGTCTTCATAAGAAATACATATATATACGTGTAAGTTTCCAGTGAAATTATGTGAAATAATGAATAAATATAAATGTTTTTTCGTTTATATCATGAAAATGAATTTCTTTCTTGAAAATATTTTATCCACTATTATTTCGTATTACTGTAATATATTCTTCACCTGATTAATCTCTGAAACTAATTAGACGATTCATATGTTTTTTTTTTTTTTTTTATAATTATTATAAATGTCGTCCCGTTTTATTTTTCTTTTTCGTTTTTCTTTTTCCTTTCTTTCTTTCAACAAACGAAACGATTCCTTTGCCAACGATGGTGAAATCTTCAAGAAAAGACAATGAGATAACATGAACTATGATGTAATAGTTTGCGTATTAAATGGAGCATATGGGGTATCTCTCTCTCTCTCTCTCTCTCCCCCTCTCTCTCCCTCTCTCTCTCTCTCTCTCTCTCTCTCTCTCTCTCTCTCTCACTATGACGAACTAGAGGAGTTTACTTCTATGTATGAGTTTCTGTGTATGTTCCTTCGCGTAGGTTTGTTCGCGAGCGTGACACCTTTCTCTCTATCCCTATCTCTATCTCTATCTCTATCTCTATCCCTATCTCTATCTCTGTCTCTATCTCTATCTTTCCCGTTGCTCTTGTCGCTGGAAACCAGCAAATGCAGACGCATACAATATGCAAGCCACCAGATGCAATTTAAATTAGAAGGATTCTCGTTGTCCGCTGTGAGTCTGCCAACTTCCCCATGTCATCGAGGTAGTTGTTAAAACAATATTTTGTGGTAAAATTTTGAAAAGAAGAATAACAAACGGGACAATCTCTCGTATTTTTGATAGAAACAAAATGTTATTACTTTTGCGTTAATTAGATCGACATATTTTTATTTTTAAAATCTTATCAATAATATCTTTTCAATAGTAATAATTTTTACCAAATTATTTATAGCTTCTCTCTCTATCTATCTATCTATGTCTCTGTCTCTATCTTCTCTTTCTCTATTCTCTCAAGTTCTTCGTCGTGTTCGTGAATACAAGAGCACAGCTACGACAGCGGACACGATTATGCCAACGGGCTAATAAGCCTTCGCGTGCGGTAGACATATTGAAATTCAGTGGTGAACACAGTGGCTCTCGAGTCAAGCTCACTTCCTACGTTCCAGTAAAGATTCTGCACTTTCATCAAAGTGCAGCGCTGACGTTTGAAACGCGTATTTCCACAATGCGCTTTATAACACATGGTTAAATGAAGATGATGGAATAATTCGAGAACTTTGTTCGAGGCTATCTGATTAATCGATTTTCAAAGATTTAATCATCCTCTCTCTCTCTCTCTCTCTCTCTCTCTCACTCTTTCTTTCTCTCTCCTAAATTCTCCCTCTCTTTATTAACTTTATCGGTTTATTTGAATTTTTTTCATGGTTGCACCCGAATTTCATCAATTTTCTTCTTAATTTATATTTCATTTATATAATTTCATTGTTTACACGAAAATATTTTTTCATAGAAATGAAATGTGATTTCCCGTCTGAAAAAAATTTAAAATTAAATATACATATAATATGTGATTAAAAACTCCCTCTCTCTTTCTCTCCCTCTCTCTCTCTCTCTCTCCCTTCTGTTTAATCGAGGCACAACTTTATTCAAAAAAGATTTTACAATTCATCGAGAGACACTCCCAACGCCAGAGTATTCTTCTATACGAACCGGAAATTCACGATGAACGCGAAGCGAGCACGTCATTAAAAGTTTAATGAGTATATTCAATGAAGAGCTTCACTAAATTTCCGGCGTTGTCCATCTATGGTTCTCGAAAATGGAATCAAGGGGAATGTAACGGACAAATGAAATTACGGATCCTGAAATATGTATGTTTGTGTGTGTGCGTGTGTATATATATATACATGTATATTATATATATATATATATATATATATATATATATATATATATATATATATACTTGCAAATATCTCTCATCGTCCTTTCCTCAGTACTCTCGACCTATGTCGATAATAATACTCACCGCCAATTATGTCTTCTTCCTTTTCAATTTGGACTTGCGTTATAATAGAGAGATAAATTAATTTATGGGCAAATCTCTTGTACTTTGATGCTACTATTTGGGATTTGACACATATCCTCGATTTATTAGAAATTTCTTTAGAAAATATTCGATAAAATTGTTAGAGAGAGAAAGAGAGAGAGAGAGAGAGAGAGAAGGAAAGAGAGAGAAAAGAGTAAGTCCCTACTACTCGGAACTGCCAATTTTATTAGAAACGTCAGGATGAAATGGTAAGAGTGTCAAATGGGTAAATTTCTCTTTCGCTCTCTTGACTCTGAAAGAACGATAGGACACTTCCTTTTTCTCGAAAGCTTTATTGGATTTGCCGCCGAGAAGTCGTTCGCTGCTTCCGTTTTCAACCGAACGTTATTCTCTTCTTTTTCCTCATCGTTTGGTAGAAATGGTCCTATAAGGGATAATTTTTGAAAGAAGGAACGATTCTAACTTGCCACATGGATTGTGGTCACAAGGATGAAACCACAAAAATGAAATTAATTACTTGACGTGGTTAAAGTCAATGCTGGTTGGCCATTTTCTCGACGTTTGGCTTCGTTGCATCGGAACGACGTTTTTAATTTGAAATGAAAAAAATGCACCAGTTTCCAAGATCCTCTTAAAATTACCTTACCAAACTTTTCTCTTCTTCAAACGATCCAAATCATTTCGAACGATTTGCTTCCTTTTTCTTTCTTTTTATCCTTTTTCTTCTTCTTCTTCTTCTTCTTCTTCTTATTCTTATTCTTTCCTTCCTGAGCTTAGAAAAATACAATAATTCATATCAATCATTGACGTACGCCGAGAAAATACGCCAATAACGAATCTTAGCAGCTTCTAAATGTTCGCTTTTACGGTTTACGTCGTTTCACGAATTAAAGCGATATTCTTTGCGTGTAGAGTAAACGTGCATCCCTCATCGAAAATTTATTCTCACCAGGCGAGAAAGACACGTTGGTTGTCACACGAGCGACTTCTCAGCCGTGCAAATCGATACGTAACTTCGTGGTACGTTACCTTTCTGGTCTATGTATTTTTTTTTTCTTTTCTTATTTTCTACCTTCCTTTTTCCCCTCTCACCTCTTATTTTCTTTTGAATTTTTCATACCATAAGGCAAAGTTGCAAATCTATTTTAATCCTTTTTGTTAACCCATAGATTCTTTTTTTTTTTTCCTTTTTTCTTTTCTTTTTCCCCTTTTTTTTTATAAATGACGAATTTCTATAGGAAATCTATTCACGAATTTGAGTAATGCGCGTGTCAGTAGAAAATGTCATAGAAAAGGTATGATGCGATTTGTAAAGCATTTTCCGCTATCACCGACTACAAGCATATCCCCTTAACGTAATAATCTCGAGTGCCTGGTCTTGCATATCGATAGGCGTTTCTTGATGAATCGTTGGCATAATCTACGATCGATCGGTCGATGCCAATATCCTGTGGACCACGATATATATGTATGCCTATAGGAGATCGCGTGATCGAGCTACGAGTATTTGCTGTACGTCCAATCTCCTGACAGATACTCAGACGAATCCGGGAATCGAAGATCGGAAATCGATCACCGCGAGAGCGCGCGGGAACGCACGATATTTGCTTGCAATTATACCTGACATTTACCTAACTCACCGCGCCTGTCTGTTTACAAATTTCCAATGGCTTCTGTTCGCGCGGGATTTTCTCTGGCCGGTATGCCGCTGGCCGCGATCGATTTGCCGTTTAATTTAATTGAACACCATGGTTAGACGAATCAACGTAATGTCGTATTAATCGAATGGTATATCCCTCGTAAATCCTATAGTAAATTTTAATGTTACTTGTCTAATAATGAAATACGGAATAAATAGGATGATGGAGTAAGGAACAAAATGGATGTAGAAACAAAACAAAACAAAAAAAAAATAAATAAATAAATAATTAAATAAAAATGGAATAAAATTAAATATAAAGACAAATCCGGACTATGTGCCAATCGTTGTTTTCGCTTAATTTTCAACAAATTGAGAAAAATTCATGGGTAATGTTGCGTCAAACGATACCTTCATTTTCATGGACGCGAATTAGATCGTAACAGATTGATTTATGTAATTCTGTCGCGGCACGCTTCGCGAATATGTTTTACGTCAACGTACGCAATCGTACGCGGGAACGCTCACTCGCTCGCTCTCGTTCGCATTCCAATCGAAATATTTAATCGACGACCATAGGAATTTTGCATATTAAATCGACGATTCCATTAAAGTAATTACATCTCGAATTTCATTATTACTCGACGAAGCATTTTCTACGCGTTTTCCATTCTCTTCTTTCTTCTTCCTCCCCCCTCCCTCTCTCTCTCTCTCTCTCTCTCTCTCTCTCTCTCTCATCGTCAATCGTCCGTTCAGTTTTCCTCTTCGCGAAGACCTACTCTTTCATCTTTTTTTTTCTTCTTACGACGCGAGTCAAGAAAACTGTACGAATTTTTGTTTCAAGATCGATTTCTATCGATCCTCGAAAAAAAGAATATAACGCATGTTTGTCAGAAAATAAATAGAAATTTTTTTATTAAAAAAAGAATTCTTCCGATTTATTGATTTTCACTCGTTTATTGAGAGACCGTAAAGGAAATGAAATTTAGAACGAGAATTTTGAATGAAATATTTACGTTGGTAATGTAAAAAAAAAAAAAAAAAAAGAAATAATATATTAAATTCAAGAATAATAGAAATTTAATATCGACGAGAACTGATAAAAGAATTATTTCATTTTGCTAGAAGATACACAATTATCTTCTTCCTCATTACTATGAATAATAAATACTGTTTATATATATATATATATATATATATATATATATATATATATGTATATAGCATTACTAATGTACTTACGTTCATTATTTAATGAAATGATAATGACGGACGTACAATTAGCGTCGCTTCATTTGTTCGCCCGACGATATCGACTAGAACGAAAATTATGAGCGCGAGCACGAGAGGAAGGGAGAGAGAGAGAGAGAGAGAATGGGTAGAAGATAGAAGGGGGTTAACGTTGACGTCATAAATTACGTTAATTTACGAGGGAATCGCGGTCGAATCGAGCGTAAACGTCGTTGAGTTTAACGACCACGTGGACTCGATGGTAATCGGTATTCGCGTTAAAAGCGTACTGGTCTTCGCCATGCTATTAGCGCGTAACACGAAGGATCACTGAGCTCGACGTAAACGACTGGAACCCTTTAACCGACTCGTCGTCTCTCTCTCTCTCTCTCTCTCTCTCTCTTTATTTCTTTCCTTTCCTTTTTCTTATTCTCATTCTTTTCTTATTCGCCATCTCGGCGAGTAGTCTGGTACCGTCAAGAGTAAGGAAGATCCTACTCATGCGATATTTGTGCTCCTCGCGAATGTTCTACTTCCAGACAACACGGAGTAGATACGCGATAACGATAATGCCCGGCGGTGGTGGAAAACCACGTACGCTTTCCCAGAAGTGAATAAGCTCTGGGGTATAATTTCTGTCGGTGAGGGGCAGGCAATAGGCATGCCGTTTACCCTCTAACTCTTATTTCACCTCTCTCTCTCACTCTCTCTCTCTCTCTTTTTTCTCTTTCCCTACACTACAATACGGTACACCTCATCGTACGCATACTACTATGAGAAAATAGAAAAAAAAGGGCCAGGCGCTTTGAAACTTTGTTTTAATTATTACATTGTAGAATAAAAACAGGATCGTAATTGAACTCGTTAGAATACTGTAACCAACATTAAGCTCTCTTGCGCCACCAGGGCAGAGTTTGAAAAAAAGAAAAAAAAAATGCCAGCAGAGACTTTTATGATCTGATTTCGCGTTAACAACAATCTGCTGGTTCGTTAACATAAGTCCGAAAGAGATAGACAGATAAAGCGTGCTTGCGGTTCTCTATGTGCTAGAGAAAAAAAAAAGAAAGCTTGGAGAAAAGGGAGAGAGAAAGAGAGAGAGAGAGAGAGAGAGAGAGAGAGAGAGAGAGATAGAGAAAGAAAGATAGAGAACAAAATTTTGCCTCTCTTCCGTTTTAGATCCGGTTCGCCTCGCTGATCTTAATCACTTGCGTCGTTTACGATATAATTGTTCAGCATTTCGTAATTGTGTTGGCCTCAAATAAAAACGCAAAGTCGTAACTATGACGTTGACCAGTATTTACTATATAACAACGTGCACGTACACCGTTTACATTCGCCCAACGTTACATTATTTTTCGTGCATTCGTATGCACAACGTATAACAACGACGCGGAAAATCTGATAATAGCCTACGGCCTTTTGTAAAAAGCCGCACGCGTTTTCTCTTCCTCCCCCTTTACCTTCTCCTTCTCTTCCTCATGCTCCTTCTTCTCCCCTTGAATTAACGTCGTTCGAGGATTTACGTTCTTTACAAAGCGCACTCGCTTTCCGTTTAATGCCTTGGATTTAACATCGTGCGACTCTGACCTCTTTGCCTTCTCTCTTTCTCTCTCTCCCTCTCTCTCCTTCTATTTCTCTCTATCTATCTATCTCTATCTCTTTTGAATATACATACATAATAAAAGAGAAAGAGTCTAATAAAAGGGAATAAATGAGATACCATGGAAAATAGAAATTTTACCATTCATTATCGGTCAAATGTTCCAAAATACTCGACTGTCATCAGCTATCACAAATGTAATCGATCCGAATTCTACTCAGCGCATTTTCCGTACCTTTCTACATACATGTATGTCCATGTGTGTATCTATGTATGTGTCTGTGTGTGTGTGTGTGTGTGTGTAAATCTGTGTGTATGTATGTGTGTACTTACATGTACATTTGTGAAAAGCCATCTTCTACTATGACACGATCGTACATGAGTCTGCCATTTCCTCGAAATAGTATCACTGTATTCCTCGTATGAGAGAGAGAGAAAGAGAGAGAGAGAGAGAGAGAGAGAGAGAGAGAGAGAGGCAAGGCCGAGGCACTCGAGATATACCGATACATATTTCTTTCAGGCTACCCGAGGGAACGTTCTCTTTCTGTTACGATTGAGCCGAAGAAATTATTAGACTCTTCCTTTTCAGGACTTTCTCCATGGTTTTCTTGTCTCTCACCGTTTTCGTTTCGTCTACAAAATCCTTCCTTCCTTCTCATTTTCTCTCTCTCTCTCTCTCTCTCTCTCTCTCTCTCTCTCTCTCTCATCTCTCACACTTTCGATCTTCGACTATCTTCTTTCTCTTCTTCCTCAACCTCTCGATTTCTCTATCCCGGTACTTTCCGTATCTTCTTGAGAGTCTCTATCTATCTATATTTCTTTCTCTTTCTATCTTTGTCGCCATATACCAAACCCGGTTGCTTTTTTCTAAAGAAGACAACTGGCTTTCACGCGTTGCAACAAAGGCCCGCCGGGCGGTCGAACATTCGAACGATGTTACGTTTCTTTCCACGCCCTTTCTTTCTCTTTCTCTCTCTCCCTCTCTCCCTCTCTCTCTCTCTGTCTTTCGTTCTCTATCGTTCTCTCTCTCTCTTTCTTTCGAAAACTTAGATTGAATTCTCTCGCTCGAAGGCTTACGAAAATAAACCACTGATACGGCCATCCTTTTCCCACCGTTCCTATCTAACGGATTCCATCCTACATTTTTGCGATTGTTGTTCGCTCGCCCGTTCGTTAACTTCTTCGTGTACTTTTGCTATTCCCTTCAGATATGTGCATCCTATATATATATATATATATGTGTGTGTGTATGTGTGTGTGTGCGGATATTTTATATATATATATATATATATATATATATATATGTCTGTATTTTCTTTTCGAAATTTTTGATCAATCTCTTTCTCTCTTATTTTATCTCGAAATTGTTCCTTGTATATTCCACGAATAAGACAAGGAGAAATGAATATAAATTAGTTTACCGTTCTATGCACAGCAGTTTTCCATATTTTTCATACGTCTCACTATTTCTCTGTATACATTTCCGTATATCTAATTACACCCTTTTCGTTGTAACTACGATCTAGACAGAGAATGTAATAGAAAGAGAGAGAGAGAGAGAGAGAGAGAGAGAGAACAAGAGAAAAGAGAAAGAACAAACACACGATGGTCTTATGTCGCTCTGTCACGCGAGAGGTCACATTCGCGGTACCAGTATTTGACCTCGGGTAAAAATCGTCTCTCTCTCTCTCTCTCTCTCTCTCTCTCTCTCTATCTTTTTATTTTTCTCTATCTCTTTCTCTCTACGCTAATTTTCAAAACCAAATAATCGAGATTGGATATCTGAATAACCAAGAGGAATAGATAAACCAACGGGAAAACGTAATAGTTTTACTTTTGAAATTCCTATCGTATTCAGAGAAGGGTACTATCCAAAGTTTCAGAGATCGTAAAACGCGTACACGAATTTCCTCTTCTATTTCTCATAAAGGCATGAATACGAATTTTCGATTCGTGTTTCATGAATAACCGAACGAATATAACATTCGTAATTCATGATTATGTCGAGTTTTGATTAATATCGTTTCTATATTTTCAATGTTTCATGGATGCACGTAGAGGGAATATTTCTAAAGCGTTGTCATTCTAATCTATTAAAAATATTCGTAATAAACGTGCGTTTATGGTACTATTAATTTAAACTTATATTAAAATACATTTTGTAAATCAGATCAATATCATTAAAGAAACATTCCGTATAAATCTGTATCTATGTTTCTTTCTCTAATTTGTCATAACTTCGTTTTCTATCTTTATTTTCTATGAACGAAAGAAAAAGAAAGGGGGAGGGGAAGGGAGGGAGGGGTGGGGGGGGGAGAAGAAAAAAATATCTAGGAGAGGATCAACCAACCGTACCTTTGACTCTCAACAAAAGTTTTAACGAGGTATAATAACGACACGATATACAACATTTTCTCATTGTTATTTTCTGTTTGTGCATTTTGACATTTAATTGACTATTATTTCGCATTTTACATTGTAATATATATTACGTGAAACAATTTGAATCGCGCGAGCAAGCATTCCTTTTTTCTTTTTTTACGTTTTTCTGTATCCATTCCAGAATGCATTGCATAGTTATCTCGAAACCTTATTCGTTCGAATATGATAAAAAACAAAAAAAAAAAAAAAAAAAAACAAAAAAAAAGAAAAAGAAAAAGAAAAAGAAAAAAAAAATCGAAACGAAAAGAAAGAAAAAGCATGATAATAATAAAAAGAGAAGTAAAGAGAAAAGTAGAACGTTTCATCGATATCCCTATACTTTCCGTCAACTAAATTAGGTTGAGGGAAGTCGAACAAGTGTTGACCTCATATGTAAATAGAAAAGAGACGTTAATATATTACCTCTAATCTTGTCAGAAACTAATTGGCTGACTTATGACACGAAACTGCGAAACCGCGTGGTTCGTTAACATAGCTTATGACCATAGTTCGGGCTAATTACATCAAAAACTTTCATGGTGCAAATGTTTTAAGCAGATGGGTTCGAGAATTGAAGATATATAGGAGAGAGAGAGAGAGAGAGAGAGAGAGAGAGAGAGAGAGAAAGAGAGAGAATATATATTCGTTAATCTATATCAGTAGAACATGCTTGTCTGCGTATGTACATTCTGTTTGGTATTAACAATTGGTCCAGTCCCATGAAATTTTGGAAGATCGACGAGAAACGAGTTATTAATCTCGGTGTTCGATTCGGTGGTTACGTTGTCGATCGTGGGAGAGCAATCGAGGTAATTGGTAATATACACCTCCGAATAATCGCAGTACTTGTATTATCTCATACACATACATTTATCCATATATATATATATATATATATATATATATATACACTCATATACACATGTATATCTATATTAACCACATATACATAACACATATATATTTTGTTACGAAATAACGCTATAGAAGGATAGTAAACAGTACAACAAAGGTAATGCAAACGACAATGTACTATATTTGCCCGTCCACCCTGTTTCTTGTTTATCGTAGATTCTGACTATCCGCTTCGCCACCGTGTTTGCACGATTATACGATCGTAATACCGATCGCCTATTTGCTTTTCGGAGTCATTTTTTGAACAGGTAATCGACATACATACGAGCATTATTTCCTCGTTCGATGCTCGTTCGAACTTTTCGTTCTTTTCCTCGTTTATTTACTCGGCTTTCGACTTCGAGTATACTTTACCGAGAGATTTTCGATTCCCAAGCGAACTTTACGTTTTAAATTCGTCGCTTTAACGCGGTTTATACGATGAAAAAGAAAGAAAGAAAGAAAGAAAGAAAGAAAGAAAGAAAGAAAAAAAAAAGAATCATTGCGAAAGGTCGGACCATGGAAAGGCGCGCGACCATTAAATCGGGATTACTTAAATCATTTATATGCAAGACACCCGCCGATGTTTTATGGCTTACGATCTAGCTCGCTTTTAACGTCCGACTGCAGTCCCACGATAATCGATAATGATACGTCGCAATATATCTCTTTCTCTACCGATACTTAACGACTTTCCAAAGCAGCCACTTCGTTAATTTACACCGTATTAGTACTGGCGCCTTTCCAAGACTCACATAAGAATGACGGAAAAGGTGTGGCCTTTAAATCATTGCAACACATTCGCTTGGTATAGTCTATATACATCGATCTTCTGGTTTGCACCTTTTGCGCGAACACGGAAACAACGTTGAAAGGACTATCTCTCTTTCTCTTTCTCTCTCTCTCTCTCTCTCTCTCTTTCTCTCTCTCTCTCTCTCTTTCTCTCTCTCTCTTTCTGTTTTCCTTTCTCTTTTTCTCGTCAGCTTTGATAGATAAAATTTCAAACGGAACCTATAAAAGAGGTATCCTTTAATCGGTCATATCGTTGTACCTCAAAGAAAATAAAACGAAAGAACCGGGAGTATCGATTATTGATTTCCGCTTCTTTTATACAATAAAAAAAAACGATAAAAAGAATAGAAACGCTATCGTCCACATTTTCTTCGAATTTCCGATCATTTTTGGATTATTTTACGAATAGCCCGTATGTTTGCATTCGTTCGCATTTCGCAGTTTCGTTTGCTCGTTTTCATCGCATGGGAATTAATTCTTTCACGATAGGATTTTGAAAAGTATTGAGGAACACTCGGAGCTTCAGAGGAAGTGGTCTAGAACGGGCCGGAAATTCATCCAATTTCGATGTGCAAACCAACCAACCAACCACGCACCGTGCCCACGTTGTTTGTCTTCGGTAGGTAATTGAAATTGGACTTTCGCATCTTGAATCATTGCTTTTCCTTCTCGCACTAACGTGTACCGACACACTAACAATCTTATTCTCCTATATCTCTCGGTACCGTGGAAACATTTACTAATTATTTTCACCCACTTTCCTCGAGCATCGTTATCGGTGATAATGCCATTGAGATAGAAGTGCTGAAAGAACGAAGTTGAACGAGGGGAGTCGAGAAATTCACTAGAGGATATTCAGCCTCGTTGAAAAGCTTCAAGCTAGAATCCTCTTGGTGCATTAACTTAGGATTATCACAAGCAGTTAGTTTATCGTCCGATGGGAGTATTTTAATTATTTCATCGCCAACGACATCTACTCTCTCTCTCTCTCTCTCTCACTCTCTCTCTCTCTCTCTCTCTCTTTCTCCCTATCTATCTCTATACTTCTCTATTTTCCAGTTATATCTATCTAAATTCGAGGGTTAGAGACTAATCGTCCTCTACGTTTACAGTAACATGTTTCTATGCTCTCATGCGAATATTAACTGGGACTTTTCAGCATTGATATTCAGCCTGCTGCAAAATGCAAAACTGACATTCCATTCGGGATTCCTTCTGTACGAATCATTTATACAGATATTACGTTCGGTCTGAGTTTCTCTCCCGAGTGAGAACCTTCTCTCTCTCTCTCTCTTTCTCTTTCCTCCTTCGAACTACTAGTTCCGCATAATTGAACTGTATTCTAGATTACGTCTTGCGAAGCTGCATTTTTTAAACTCAACAAAATTCTTCCTTCTCTCTATCAACTCCTTTATATTTGTACGATCGATTAAACGATCTATCGTTCAATTTCGAATTATTACGATAATATTAAAATTATCCTTTTCATGTAATATAAATAATAATTGTTACAAAAGGGAGAATGTTCTGTGAGAAAATTATAAGGAATTCTCTCACAGGGTCACTATCCCTTTCTCTCTCTCTCTCTCTCTCTCTCTCACTCTTTCTCGTATACTCTTTCTCTTTCTCGTATGCTTTTCACGCTCTATTGGGACGATAAATGCGATTGGAAAGCTCGTAAAACGTATAGTACAAAATTATCTTTAAATCAAGGCAATACTCGATTCACTGTGGGAACGTAACACTTGGATTCTTTTCCCATTGAAGTTGATCCATGGTCAAGATATTTATATATATATATATATATATATATATATATATATATATATATATATAAAAGAAGAAAAAGAGAGAGAGAGAGAGAGAAAAGAACATCTCGTCTTGCTACATTCCTCGATTCGATAACTCGACCGTATTCGTAGTACACCCTGTATATAACTGAATCCGTCATTTCTTTCTTTCTTTCTTTCTTTCTTTCTCTTTTTCTTTTAGAGTTATACGCGGTGGACTATAAATCACAAACCTTAAAACTTTCGTGGAAAGTCGCACGCGCTTATTCATTTTCGTTCACCTTTCGGCTAGAAATCCTTTCTAGCCTCTATCAACGAATGGTAGAAGGAAAAGGATAGAGAAAACGATGACGAAGTACGGAAGTCTCGAATGCGAAATTATACGTCGTAGTCGGCGTTCATTGGTCTCTCTCTCTCTCTCTCTCACCATTTCCTTTCCTTCTTTTACGCTGAAATACCTGCGTTAACGACGTCCTATAAACGAAGGAAAAAAGAAAAAAAAAAAAAGAGGAAAAAAGAAAAAGTATAAAAAGGGAAAGAAAAGAGACGGCCTTTCATCGATCAAGCTCTGTCTGAGTTAGAGAAGAATAGAAATTCTTAGAGAAATTATTATATCTTTACTCTTCGAATTATTTCTTTTTTTCATTTTTATTTAAAAATTATCAATAATACGTAACATTTAAATAGATTATATATTTGTAAAAAGAAACAAAGATATTCTAACTTTTCAATTAATTCATAATACATTATCATTGGATTATGTATTTTTTTATTTATTTACATATAACACTATCGAAAAGAGATTGAAACGATATTAATCATTGAAATTCAATAGTTTCTGATAGATAGATAGGTAGGTAGGTAGGTAGGTAGGTAGGTAGGTAGGTAGGTAGGTAGGTAGATAGGTAGATAGGTACTGTTTCCCAGTTTTCATGTACAATGAAAAATAAGAAATAAAGAAGATGAAATAGAACACGAGAGTTTTGTGTATTGAGAAAACAGTCGTCCAAGCGAGGAGAAAACGGAAATAAAATCCTAGTTCCGAGTTCCTGTATGCCTCCACTGTAGGAGAACATACGTTATCCAATCGGCGTAGAAACTCACTATGTTTATCGCTGCGAGTATACACGTGTACCTACCTATTGCAATTGCTCTATATATGTGTATGTATATCTCTTTCTTTCTATGTGTGTGTGTGCATGTATATATGTATGTATGTATGTGTGTGTTATTCGTACGTATGTAGGCAGTTGCGTGTATCCCGAGTTTTGCGCGTTCAAGATTGATGCCACACGATCCACGCGTCCATGCTCTCCGACACGATTGGAAAACCATAATTCCTGCGAATCTATTACAACGAGGAGGCCGCGCGTAAAATTCTACGAACATAGACTACCCTTCACTCTCTATCTCACTCTCCTTCTCTTTATGTTATCGGATAATACAGATATATTTGTAACCTACAGTCAGCTTGTCTTTTCTTCTCTCTTTTTGCTTCTCTCTCTCTCTCTCTCTCTCTCTCTCTCTCTCTCTCTCTCTTTCTCTCTCTTTCTCTCTTTACAAATACATTTTATTGATCACGAATTTTTCTGTAAATTCTTAACGATGACGCTCACCTATCTTTCGAGCATTTTCTTCAGAGAATCCGAGATTTTTCATAGCAACTAAAAGCGACGCTCGAGCGAGAAAGATCGTAGGTAAAGTTTTTTTGCGGGAGAAGCTCGTTTAACTTTTTGCTCGGTTAAACGAATCCTCAAAGTAGAAGCTTCTACCTCGAAGCGTTCGTGTCACGTCGAGTCGTAGTCTTTGCGTAATATGTACATATGTACTTATACATACACACATGTATATATATATATATATACATATATATATATAAATATATATACAAGTGTATGTACGATACATTAGGTGACAACACGCTCGTACGAGATATCCAATTTGTCGCTTTAATTCGAATTCCTTCGCGAAACTTTACACGTTTGGACCAGGTCGATCGACTTTATCGACTTTAGCTTCTAATTTCTCAAACGTTTGAAATATCTTCCTTTGAATTCACCGATGAAACGTGACGACACGATCACTGATCGACGTTTAGAGTTTTTCCGTTTCGTTAAAGATTAAAACCGAACAGAGACTAGTTACAAAAGAACGTTCAAAGATCAGACGCAACATTTTCCATCGAATTCGATCATACTCCAAGCGAGAAATTCACCTTCTAAACTTTTCAATTTTAAATTTAATTTAATTGAAAATTCAAGATCCATGAATATCCCTCAATATCACATAGAGTATCGATAATGACTCTAAAGGCGTTTTAATGCTCCTATACAAAGAAATTATTTATCAGCTTTCTGTTTCATTCTCTTTGCAATGACTAAAATTATCGTATGTAGATATATATGTACATTTTCACGTATGTAAGTGTATATATATATGTGTGTGTTTATAAGTTAAAATATAATCGTGTATGTGTGTGTTTAGTAGGCAACGTATCGCACTAGGATAGAATCTCGGCCGATGTCATCTCTGCTAGAGAACAAAACTAGCCTTAAATTAGAACTTAAGTCACGAGGGAGAATGGAGATTGAAAGAGAAAGAGAAACAGAGATGGTGATAAAGATGTAGAGAGAGCGAGAGGAACGAATAAAGCATACACACACACACATACATATACACACGCATAGACACAGGTACACATCTTCAGGTATCAATCTGTCTAACCACTCACATATATACATATATACATACACAATGGTATTCTCTATCTGCTTTTCTAACCTGTTACATTAGAATGAAAAGGAGGAGAATGAGAGAGAGAGAGAGAGAGAGAGAGAGAGAGAGAAAGAGAAGGCACTTGCATATCTACGTACGTATATACATACAAGTACTTCTTCTCTGGCCTATTACTCTAGAGAGAGAAAGGAGAATGAAAGCCAGGGAGTACCGTACCGAAGTTAATAGTCTAACTTGATTTGTCTAATTCGACTAGTTTCCTAACTGCTTTCCTCGCCAAGTATGCGCTTGATTTTCACTCTAAGTGCCGTCCAATTTAAGTCGATTATCCGGGGAGCATAGGATGGACGATAGACTTACCAATCGGAGAAAAGCCCTTTTCTCCCTTTGGGAGAAAGGGTCATAAGCGAATCGAGGCCGGACGGTAATCGTTACGGTGGTTACGATGGTGCTTCAAAATTGCGTAAACTCATGTTTATGGAGAATGAAAGATTAACTTTTTTATGAAAACGGATTCTAAAGAGAGAGAGAGAGAGAGAGGACATGTCACATGCGTATATGTTTTCGTGATCTCGATAATGGGCCTGAAAGGCTATCTCGACGTGTCATCTCACGGGACGTGGGTAATCGATGCCCTCGTTATCGTCTCTTTCCATCGCATAGAGAGTTTAAAAAAGAAAAAGATGTAAAAAAAAATGAGAGTGAACTGGCAATGCACTTAACCACTATGTCGTGCTATTGTTTTCGTAAATATTAGTAGTACACGATACGTCCTATCGATTCATCACGCGATACGGTAATTACCGTGCTTGGAGAAACGCGTACCTCGAACACGATCGTAAACCGACGCTTGATCACCGAAAGAAAGAGAAAGAGAGAGAGAGAGAGAGAGAGAGAGTGAATGATTCCTAATCTTTTCCCCTACTGACTTAAGTTTTATAGATTAAAGAAGAAAAAAGGGAAAATAAAGAAGAAATTAAGCCGAATTCTTGAATTACTCACGCGACCGAGAGATTTACTCGTAGAAGATCATGCTCGTTTAAAGAGAAACGATCATTGAAAAGAAAAAAATGAAAGAGAAAGGAGAAAGGAAAGGAAGGAACAAAAAAGAAAAAAAAAAAAGAAAGAAAAAGGAACGAAGAAATCACGTATGGTAGAAAATAAAAGGTATATTTAAAAAGGTAAACAAAGATATACTTTTTAAAAAGTCCAAAGGAAAGATTAACGATTAGTTATAGAATAGGACGTGTCCGATATTTAACACGGAAATGTATCTTCAAACAAGAATTTTCGCGGTCTGACGCTGATGAATGAGTCAGATAAAAAAAGAAAAAGGAAAAGGAAAAAAAACAGGAAGAAAAAAAAGAAGAGAAAAAAGAACGAGCGTGAAAACGAATACTTATGAAACACGAATGTCGCTTATGGGCCGTGAACGTAGTGTTGCGAAACCGAACGGCTTTGAAATTCGATTATATGTGACGTTTGAACGTGTATATTCTAGATTTAAAGTGTGACCAATTCGAGGTGTTTTATTTCCCACGAACTTTCTGCGAATGCAATAGAGACATCAGAGAGATAGCGAGAGAGAGATAGATAGATAGGCAGATAGATAGGCAGATAGATAGACAGATAGATAGATAGAGATAGAGAGAGGGAGTGAGAGAGTTGTTAATCAATTAGACATCTTTCTAGAATTCAAATTAATAAATGATCATTAATTAATTGACGTAGATCACTTTTACGATAATTTAAATAAAATTTATACCGAGATAATATCGCTTGTTATTCGTAAATAGATTATTTTCTTTTATTTATTACCTTACCAAAATGTTCGTAGTTTCTTACCGATAAAGAGTTTGAAATCGTTTCGAAATTGTTCGAGAACGATTCTTGAAGAAAGGAAAAAAGAAAAAAAGCAGAAAGTTTAGCCGTTGTAGGAGAAACTTCGATGTCGAAGGGACAAGAGTATTGGAGTCTGAAATTTCTGTCGAGTATGCGTACTTAAGGTACGGTTTACGATCGGTGACATCCACTTGGTCCGATATCAC
Organism: Vespa velutina; assembly: GCF_912470025.1. Taxonomy (NCBI): domain Eukaryota; kingdom Metazoa; phylum Arthropoda; class Insecta; order Hymenoptera; family Vespidae; genus Vespa; species Vespa velutina. The sequence continues at coordinate 2,240,616 of NC_062192.1, forward strand.
CCTTCCGTAGAAAAAGATTGGAGGAAAAAGGATAAGGAACGTAAGATACCGTGACAAATCGTCCTGGCGATTCCGCGTGGCGGCACGAGCGGAAGCGATCGATGACGATAGGACTTCCTGTCGGTCTTTCGAAGAATGGCGGACCTTAGGTTGGATCTACCGGAGCTAATGCGACCACACGCGCGTAGAGAAATCGTCCCGAAGGGTAGTGATTGAGGGCCACCCTCTAAAGTACGAGCAATAAGCGACGAAAGACGCTTCTTTTTCTTTTTCGAATGAGCGAGTGAGAAAGAGAGAGAGAGAGAGAGAGAGAGAGAGAGAGAGAGAGAAATCGAAGAGCTTTGCAAAACCCATCACCGATAGAAAGCTAAAGCTCCTTTCGACTCGATGTTGGAAAGTCGACAAGTTATCTCGCGACTTTTATGAATTCGAAACGATTAAAAGAAAAAAAGGTAAGGGAAAAGAAAGACTAAAAGTTATAGCCAAGAGCAAAACATAGCAATCTTATCGGGCAACTTCCTGAAAAAATATTAACAGGTAACTTTATTTCTATACCTCCCGTCCCATCTCTCTCTCTCTCTCTCTCTCTCATTCTCTGTCTCTCTTTCGTCTTGTTTCGTCCTCGTTTCGACTAGGAGTAACAGCTAATAGAATTATGCAAATCAAAAGCGCGTCTCACCGCTGCAGGCGATAAAGAAAGTCCGTTACGATATTTTTTTACGCGTAACTAGCGCGGAATATCGGGGCTGCAATGAATTTTTCTCCGCTGGCGTCGTTCGAAGCAATGCGCCGTCACGTACAGTTCTGAATATTTTATCGCATTTTACTCGCTCTTACACAGTCACTCGTTTACTTTGTGAATAGTAATTATGAGAGGAGGAACATGTCACAAGTAGTGAAGTATACCGGTGAATCGTATGAAAGGGAGATCATTATCGTTTTAAACACGAGAACTAATTTAAAGTGTATAATATTTGTCTTTATGCGATCGTATACGTGATCGATCAATCGATCGATCTTACGCAATTAAATATGCCTACATTGATACATCTAATCCTTTTGATATCTTCGTTATTCATTCTCTTGTTTCTTTTCTTTTTTTTTTTCTTTCTTTCTTTCTTTTTTTCTTTCTTTCTTATTCTTTCTGCCCGTTCATTTCCTGCTTACAATAATATACGTATATGCGATAATCTCATCGAGATAAAATATTACGCGTGCTCGTCCCAGTTGCGACTAATTTTTATTCGAGTAATCACGAGTAACGAAAATGATAATAGACGTGTCAATAAAATTTAACTGGTATTCAGCAAGCGGAAATTTGGGAAGTAAACATGTAATGCTCTTAATCGAATAACAATCGCTTGAATAATGAAACTTTTAGATAATCGCTATTCCGATAATCGACATTTTATTGAATTTCAAAATTGTGGATCAACGCGCTTGTATATCGATCCGAACTAGACTTCGACAATGTTAAATGGGAAAATTTCCAAATTACGAAATTTCTAGATTATAAAACGATTTATATTTATATATATATATATAAAAAATTTATATATATAAATATAAATTCGTGAATAGATCACGTGATCGTTTTGAACACCAAGTCAAGCACAATTCCTTGAGAATCACGATCCGCCATATTCACGGCACGTAAATTGGAAAAGTCTTTGTCGTACTCGACGTTAAGCGTGTCTGACCTTGCGGAAGAACGGCTACGTTTTCTGCATTCCTAAGACGGCAACGACGAGGAGGAAAACTCGACGTTGATGTTAAGATAAGCCGACGGAACTAAACAGAGGTCAATTTGCGAAGGAAGAAAGAAGAAAAAAAAAAAGAGAGACAGAAAGAGAGAGAGTTAGAAAAACGGCGAAAATCAGGGCTCGCGTCGCTCCTTGCATTTCGAGATCCCGTTCGGTTTAAGCTCGAAAAACGTTCGAGAGTCTCTCTAAACTCGTTCGCAAAATCGTTTCGTTCTCGTTCTCCTTCTCTCTCACTTGAGCTGCGAGTACCATAAGAGATTGAACATATTAGACGCAAAATCGTTTTCGTTTACTCTCGTTCAATCTTATTTTTCGTTTCATAAAATTAAAGGAGGCAAACGATTTCTTATATTAATATTATTATCAAACGTTATTATCATGATAAAAATTACAATTTTTCATAATGTCGAGAAAAATTTTGAATTAAAAGAAAGGAATTTCGTCTATTCATTTAATTCTGAAATAATTGTAAACGCGTACGTTATCGATATACAATATTCATAGGCGTACAAATGCTTTTAAAGGAAAATGCATAGTTCTTCTTTTAATCTTTTTTTTTTTTCTTATTTTTCTTTTCCATTTTTTTTTCCTTTTTCTTTTTTTTTTTTTTTAATTACGATTTATCAAAAGATCATACGAGTTCAAAGATCGTTCAGATTTTATCGACTAGCATCCACTTGGTCGGGTCAGTGATCCATGCATCGATTTCTCTTCACACTCTTGGAAATAAATCGTTCGATGGAAAAGGACCGATGGTTCAACATGCATAAAACTGTATAAGAGCGGACGTTATCCAATTAACGGCTCGAAAGCCATCATCCAGGATATCGATGCGGATCGTGGCTTTTGATATTGGAAATACAAAGCTAAGCCCTTGCGCCTCGGTTTCTAGAAAAAGGAGAAAAAGAAAAAAAAGAAGAAAAAAAAAGGGAGAACAAAAAATCAAAAAGTAAGGGAAAAAATGACAAGCGGAACTTTTGGCATCATACTTCGTACGTACGCTTTAACGAACGCGCGCATCTTTTTTGATTTTCAACGCTACGTGGAAATGCTTTTCGGTAACATACCATAAGCGTTGATTCCCAAGGGAAAGAGAGCTTCGTTCGTTTCGTAAATATATTCAATCTAAAAAACTTCCAATTTTTTTTAAATATAAAAAATTATATTTTTCCGATATCAGAACATGATAATAAAATGGATAATAATGTATATGATATTTATATAAAGACTTCTCCATAATAATAGATTTAAATAAAAACTATTAAGTTAATGATAATAAAATAAAGAACTTGAATATGACATATGTAAAGTATATATTATATTCAATTAAATATATTTTATTATCCAATTAAAGCAATATGTCGGGTAGTAATGTAACATTAATGTTAATCACGATAATAAAAGATACATAGACTTGACCTTTTTTGCGTAAATTCTCGCAAATGAAAAACAGAAAAACAGAGAGAGAGAGAGAGAGAGAGAGAGAGAGAGAGAGAGAGAGAGAAAGAAAGAGAAGGGGTGATATTAATGTGATCTCGGGAAACCGGGGCACGCACCGAAGGGTCGCGATTGGGTAGGTTCGAAGGGTAAACTCAAACCCTCAGAGTAACATTGAATTATTGTATACATAATAGGGCTGACACCGCATTGGCACCCTCGTTCGCTATCGCTCTTATATTGGTATTGCTGGTCTGTTGCTGGTAATAGTCAGTAATAGTAGTAGTAGTAGTAACGCGTGTACTTGGGAAGGGGTATTATTGACACTCTTGCATTTCGTCCTGTCAAACGTACCGCTTGAATCTGCATACTCATACACATTTACACGCATGTACATGTATACATACACACACACACACATACAAACAAAAATATGTATAGTTATATAGCTCTATATTTGTACATTCTCAGGTATGAACGAGAACGACTCGTCTCGTGTCTAAACGACGAGCCTGGTAAACTCGCGAACGCTGAATCGTCGGGACAAACAAATCCATCAGTCAGCAATGCGAACCGCACACGCTTTCCTCCTGTCTTCTATTTGGCTGAAAGCCAGCCTGGTTATTATTTCTGTCGGATCGAAATATCTACGCTTGGATGGCCTTGCGAGAGGTTCGTTCGCAAAACGAAACGCTTCGTTGCGTTTGAGATCTAAACTTGCTAAGCTCTTTCTCTACGTTAATTGCTGTTGAGTATTCACAATTATTTCATTTATATGTTACGATGAAGAATACGATATTTTATCGACGAAGCAGATCCTTTCGAATTTTAGATTGCTCAACGTTATAGTGATTTAAAGAAAAATAACATTGTAATGTTCTTTTCACCGAATAATAATAAACGTCTTTGGCATAACACTTATTCCTTTACCTGTAGAAAGGATTCTATCAAAAGAATAAAGAAAAATAGTCGAACGGATTCCATTGTATTCTACTATGTTGTTGTCCTCCATTTCTCTTCCTTTCTCTCTCTCTCTCTCTCTCTCTCTCTCTTACTCTATCTATCTATCTACCTATCTATCTATCTCTCTCATCCCTTTTTGATCGTTTTGCGATCCACTCGATATCGTTCGTATCACGAATCGCGCGATTTCACTTAACTCGATTAAATCGGACTGCGCAGCTTTTTTATTATATATATATATATATCTCGCCCTCTCACTCTCTCTCTCTCTTTCTCTCTTTTTCTCTCTCTCTCTATCTCTCTCATTCTTCTCTCTTCAGGAATCTCTGCGGTTCTCTCGCGGTTTACTCTCGATATTGCCGACGGAACGGTGCTCGGCCCCTTTGATAGAGATAGCGTGATCCTCAACGATGCTCTTGTGTTGATTTATCTATACACACACACATATATATATATGTATATGTATATGTATATGTATATATCATGTGCGTGTGTGTGAGTATGTTTGTGGATGTGGACAAAGGAGCGAAAAAAAGGAAAACTTGTACACGGCTCCCGCCGTTAGCGAGATTGATCTTTATAACTTACGACGGCCACGAATCGTATGACTCATCGAAATAAAACATCCACGTCATCGTACGAGCAATGCTCTACTAGACGAGATATCGGCTTCCACTTGGTTAACAATCGTGTCCTGCGGCTACGTAAATTGGCCGTGGCTGCTGTACTTGAATACATACTACGATATTTATTATCCATAAATATGCTTCGTCGATTCTAAACCGTCGACGAAATTATTAAGAGAAATTTTTCCATTTTTCTTACAGCACTGGACACTTTAATATATATGTATATATATATATATATATATATATATAATACATGCTTTCGATATATCGTCCATATACGTACGTATGCATATACGTACATACATAATTACATATATACACGTGTATATAGGTAATATATATGCCAGCGGTAATTTTGTAAAGAAGAAAGTAATAAAATTTTTAAAGAGAATATTATCCCTTTATCGTTGGGAAAAGATGCTATAAAAAAAAAGAAAGAAAAAAAAAAAAAAAAAAAAAAAAGAAAGAAAAAAAAAGAAAAAAGCAAAAGAAAGAAAAATCACTATCAGTGGAATATAAGAGGATATTATAAAATAGGACGAAACGGGAAAAAACGATTTTTCTTTGGAAGCTTTGCGCTCAACTCACGCTCTTTTAATTACGCAGTAAGTAAAAGGGGGACAGACGGAAAGATAAACGTTGAAGACACACCGGCTGGCTCGTCAGAAGGTTAGGATAGAAAAGCGTCGTCCTGGAAGGCAATCGCACTTGGCGATTTACGCTTGCTCGCGTAGCTCAATATTTCTACTGTGAAAAAGACAGAGAGAGAAAGAAAGAAAAAGAAAAAAAGAGAGAGAGAGACAGACAGACAGACAGACAGACAGACAGACAGATAGATAGAGATAGAGAAAGAAAAAAGGAGAAAGACAGAAGCAGAGAAAACCAGAGAGAAAAAGAGAGAGAGAGAGAGAGAGAGAGAGAAAGCTCACGACAGTGTGCAATCTTCGTGAAGGTTTTATAACGTTTCAAGAAACGAGGAAGACAAGCTTGCTATGGAAGGATTGTTTCCTCGGATTTAAAAAGATCGTATGGTCGTGCGCGAGCTCATCCGCGCGTTAATAATTGCGGCGAATAAAAGTGAAGATGGGGAAGGAGTTGGACGTCGAAGACGAATCTTATGTAGTACGAAAGGAAAAGAGGAAAATGTCGAAGAAGGATGCAAAGAGAAAGAAAGAAAGAAAAAAAAAAAGAAGAAGAAAAAGAAGAAGGATGAACGAGAGAAGGAGGAATATCCGACGCAAACTAAAATCACTTTCGTACTCGGCAAACTAGTAGATTGCAACTAGTGCAATCGTTCGTGTCATTCGATTTAACTCGAAAGGCATCGTAAATTGCATTACGCTTGTGGGAAGGCCTACGTACACGTTATACAGAAATTTTTCAGCCACGTAAAAAGCACGAAGGGAAAAAGTTATGATATTTCGATAGGAAGAGACGAGGATTCCAATTGCGGCAGTGTGAGGTTGTGTTACCTTCAAAGAATATCGAGGAAAATGGCCGGTTAGCCGAATGAGGGAAACTGTAATAAAAAAAAAAAAAAAAAAAAAAGAAAAAAAAAAAAAAAAAAAAAAAAGAAAAAAAAAAGGAAAAAAAAAAAAAAAAAAAAAAGGAAAGAAAGGGGGGAAGAAAAAAAAAAAAAAAAAAAAAAAAAAAAAAGAAAAAAAAAGAGAAAAAAAAGAAAAGTCGAAAAAATAGAAGAGAAAGGAAAATCAACTGAACGAAGAAAAATGTTCTACGCTTTTCGATTTTTATTCGTTTAGGATTGTATATTGGATTTGAGCGAAATCGTTAATCGAACTTCGTTGTATGGTTAATCGATATAAAAAGTATTTTTCGCAAAACTGAATTTTATATGAAACTCGTCGAGAGTTAAGCGAATACTGACCTATATATAAATCGATAGGAACGTTATCGATTTTCTAAGATCTTTGAAACGTTATCTTTACTGAAATAAATAACCAGAATGGGTATACGGGGTTGACTCGTAAAACGGATGTTGATAGCTTATGAAGGCGAAATCTTGAAGAAATAAATCATAAATAAATCGTTTCCTTGTTTTTTTTTTTTTTCTACCACGTTATGCTTCGCCGTTATTCTCTCGAGAAAAAGAAACGTTTCTTCGGTTGATACTTCTCCGCTATGATGACTTTTCTTTTGCCGTTGAAGAAACTTATAAGCATGCCTTTCGAAGAAACACCGAGTATCCACGAAGATAGGAGAGTTTGTAGATTGTTCGAAAGGAGATAGAGAAAGATAGATAGATAGATAGATGGATGGATGGATAGATAAAGAGAGAGAGAGAGAGAGGGAGAGAGAGAGATGGAGAAACGTCGATGACAAGCATCTTAGGTCGATGCAAAACAAGAGACTACTCGTAGAAGGAGGAGACGAGAAGAAACGCTTGACCCAAATCAAGCGGGAGAGCTTTCTGATAAGAAATCCTGGAGAAGCTCGATTCTCGGGATCTTGGAAGCGTGTTAGAACGCCATTACTATGACGGTAAAGCCTATAAAACATCTCGATCATTCATTTAGCGAAACGTCAGATGCAAAATTTCCTCTAAAGCTAAATTCCGTTTTGGTTGTAGCGTTGAGCAGTTCCCCGTTGATTTTGTGAGACAAGGTGGGTGGGTCAATGAATGGACAGAACTAACGTATATACGTACTGGTGTACCTTCGTCTACGTGTATAAGGTGATAGAGAGAAGAGGATGGTAAGGGTACTGGACACTGCATCGCTAATTAGGAGCGTCCATTAATCGGCAATTGCAAGGTGAAAGGTCTTCCTACGTTTCCTAGGCAACTCCATCAATGTTAACGACGTCCTCGTATGAATGACACCAATCGATATCTTTATCAAATTAATTCTTGTTCGATCGTTTAGAACGAACGAGGACTTACTCGTCGTCTTTACTTGAAAGTGCTCATGGAATTGCGAGCCCTGGCGATCTATTACTTTCTTTCTCTCTCTCTCTCTCTCTCTCTCTCTCTCTCTCTCTCTCTCTCTCTCTCTCTCGATTTAATGTTGTTATCAAGAAAATTACTGGCAAAGGATAAACGATCGTTTATAAGAATATATAATAAAAAGGATGTAATATAAAGTCTACCGTAAATATACCTGTTATTATTCAAATTACCTTCTTTTGTCGTTGCCTTTGCTCTTCTTTTTTTCTTCCTTTTCTTTTTTTTTCTTTTTTTTTTTTTTTTTTTGCCTTTTCTCTTTTCTCAACAGGAAAAAAATAGCCAAGCGATTTAATAATCATTATTTTACTTTACTCGTGATATACTTAAGAGTTCGAGTTTCAAAACGATTCACTTAATTCGCATGTGAGAAACGTTTCTCTTTAATTAATTCCAAAAGAAAAGAAAAACTCGATCGTTCATTCGTCGACTTTGTTCTAGTCGTTTCCTCTATCTCAACGTAAGATACTCCCTCGTCTTACTCCACTTCGCTCAAGCCCGACCTTACTACTTTCCTTTATAATTCTCCGGCTGGCTCGAGCCAAGCGAGATCCTATAAGTCGCAATAGGAGAGTCTATTACGAAGGGGATCACTTCTGTAATTTGAAAACCCGTTTGATAAGCTTCCCTCGATTTCTTCTACTTCTTCTCGGTCCTACCTCTTCCTCTCTTCTCAGGTTCCTTTTCTTTTCTCTTTTTCCCTTTTCTTCCTACGTCAACCTCTCCTAACTCTACTCGTTCGCATTTCCACGGCAATATCTTCTATATAGACAGACAGACAGACAGACAGACAGACAGACAGGCACATAGACACACACACACACACACACACACACACAGACACAAATATATAACTAGTAATCGCGAAAATCCTCTTTTCCGGATCGTTGCAAAACTATCTATCATCGAGCTTCCGATCGCAATTGAATTCGATAAGCGAATGAATCTCACCAAGCGTGTCTTTCTGCATACGTTCGGTTCCTTTATGAATTTCTTCATACTCACTGATCATTGCGAGAACAAAAATGATAAAGAATAACGAAAGAAAAGAAAAAAAAAGAAAAGAAAGGAAGAAAAAAAAAATGAAAAAAAAGGAACAAGAAGAAAAAACAACAACAACAACAACAAAAAAACAACAACAAAAAAAAAACAACAACAACAAAAAATCAGAAAAAGAACGAAGAACAAAGATAAAAATTAAACGGAGCTTGTTGTTTTAGGAATACAACGTGATAATGTTCAACGTGAGCAATCGATATATCGAGGAAGAGGAAGAGAAAGGTATCGACTCTGTTGGTGACTCCTTTGACAGAGCAATCCGAGTTTCGGATGTCTAATCTCGGCTACCAACGGCGAGCTGTTCATTTCCCTGCAATTTCGATTTCACGACCGAGTCAATTTTGCCCTCTGCTATTCTCCCTCTCTGTCCCTTCGTCTCTCTCTCTCTCACTCTCTCTCTCTCTCTCTCTCTCTCTCTCTCTCTCTCTCTCTCTCTCTCTCTCTCGTACGTCTCTCGAATCCCTTTCTCGCTCTATTTCGTAAAAGAGACGCGGGAACAGTGAAGAGAGGTAGATACAGCTAGAGAGAGAGAGAGAGAGAGAGAGAGAGAGAGAGAGAAAATGGCATATACATAGTGAGGGAGAGAGAGAACTCGTTTCACGCTCGCGCGAACATTATTGAGAGAGTGGTTAAGGGACTCTCCAGATTTTTTTATGACGAACGCTGATTTCACCATCGTAAAAAGTCATAAGTCAAGTATTCTAAAGTCTTATCGTTTTTAATAACTCTGTTATACGTAACTGTTTTTGATATACTTAAAGAGAAATAATGTAATAAATGTTAAAGATGTAATATCGCGTTAATTTCGTCGCATTGAAACAAACAAAAATATATGAATTTGAAAGGTATCAATTTTTCGTGAAAAAGAAATTTATATTATATGTCTCGTTTTCACGTCAATTCCAAATTGAAATCTTACCGAGAATATGCTGATATTAAAATTCAATGGAAAAATCGAGCGAGACCGAAGCGGCCAAGAGCGTACTTCGTACTTCGGCTAAATCGCTGCACATCGTGTCGAGGGTTAAACGAAACGAGGCAAAGGGTCGAGGGCATCAATCTTAAGAAGCGTAATGATTTCCCCGAGGATATTCTTCTCTTCTTGGAGAAGAAGAGAAACAAGAGGAACAAGAGAGAAAGAGAAAGAGAGAAAGTAAGAACGGCACCGAGAACACGCTTTTACCATGTTTTATTAATATCAACCTATTTATTCGACCTCGCTAACACCGCGACAGATATCTTCCTTCCTTTCTCCTCTTCCCTTTTCTCATCCCCCTTGCTTCGTCAGATCATTCGCAGGATCGTGAATCACTCTAATTAACGGATTCGGTGTTGGCAATTTGAAAGACAAAAGAGCTACGTCATTATGGCTTAAGAGGATATTCTAATTTGCAGGGTCGAATATTTAGAAATTTTTCTAATTAATTCTTTTTTCTTCTTTTTTTTTTCTTTTCCCTCCCTCTCCCCCTCATTTTTCCAAGTATGTCCACTTGAGTTATAATGACTTATAATTAGTTTTGTTTCTTTTTCTTTATTTATTTATTTTTTTGTTCTCTCTCTCTCTCTCTCTCTCTCTCTCTCTCTCTTTTTTTTTTCTTCTTTTTCTTAATTAAATACGTTGTTACTTTCATATTACGAGATTACTGAAACAATTTTAACAACAACATTACCTCCTTTTTCAGTCATTAAAATCAGATTTAAAGTTTATTTAAGTAGAAAGATAATTAAAGAGAGATTTTTTTCTATTTTTATTTTATTTTATTTTTTTTCCCCCTTCTTTTTCTTTTTTTTCTCCCCTAGTAAAGCGTGCTAACTTTCAAACTGATTGCTTCGTTACTTCCAGAGATATTTACTCAGGCCAACGTAAAAAAAGTGATTGCCAGATAAATAGATCGAAAGTTTCAAGTTTCTAGAGATTCTTTTTCTTTCTTTTTCTTTTCGTTTTTCTTTTTCTTTTCCTGTTTTTCTTTTTTTTTTTTCCTTTTCATTTTTCCTTTACCCAACGTTCAATATAAAATTTGACGAACATATTTTGCAGATTCCAATTTTTAAATAAGAAAATTTAAGGAAGAAAAATATTCGTCGTTTAACGATCGTCTCTCGAATTCGTAATACTGAAATTGTCGAGAGAAAGAGAAAAAAAGAGAATAAGCAAGAAAGAGAAAGAGAGAAAGAGAGAGAGAGAGAGAGAGACAGAAAAAGAGAGAAAAAATAAGAGAGAAAGAGAAAGATCTAAAAAGGGAGATCGAGACTTGGCTTATAAGACGATCTGGCAGCTCGTTGTCTCGCCCGATTCGCGCACAGGTGAGCCGCAAATCCTCCTTCTCTTTCGTCTTCTCGATGTGTGGAGGAAGGAAGAGTCAAAGCGGCCGTATGGCCACCATTTTGGAAATTCCGCTCGTCTCCGGAAGCTGTCGCGCCAATAAATCAAGAGACATCTGCGACTTCTGCGACACCTTACTGCGAACACTAGCGTCACGTACGAAGCATCTTCTCTCTCTCTCTCTCTCTCTCTTCCTCTCTCTTTCTCTCTCTTCTCTCTATCCCTCTCTCTTATTCTTGTACCATCTACTCTGGCTACCACCACTTCTACCTTCTCCTCCTTTCTAGTTTTCTATCCTTTTCTCTTCTCCTCCCCTTCACTACATCTTCAAACTAATATTATGGTTTGCACCGAGGACAGCACGCTTTTCCCACGAGGTAAGCCGACTGTTACTACTCTTTTCGTGGCTGCTATTGTATATATATATATATATGTGTGTGTGTGTGTGTGTGTGTGTGTATACATATATAATATGTATATGTGTATATATATATATATATATATACCTTTGTAAGAAAGAGAGGAAGTTTTCAGAGGGAGAGACAGAGAGAGAGAGTGAGAGAGAAAGGAAAAGAGGGAGAGAGGGAATGAGAGAGAAAGATGTTACAGATGTAATAGAAGTCGCTTGGTATACGATCGGAGAGAGTGGATATCAGGGTCGACTCGGTCCAAGTATCACGTTGTTACGCTCTCCTGCCTAAGCGTCTCTCAAGATCGGAGTTCGGATATAAACGAGAAAGAAACATGCTTACTACGTGCTTTTGATATTTCGTGAAAATCTATACATCATCAATCGATTGGTATTCAACGTGCTTCGTGAATCGAGTGTAATAATTGAAAGAAACCTTTGATTATGTTAATTAATTTAAACGATATCGAAGATATTTCATCTTTAATTCGTATATATAATTAGACATGAACAAATAAATTAAATGTAACATATTGATTTAGAAATTTAATATTCGATTGAAGTGAAAAAATATAAATTACATTAAAATTACGATTGAAAGATATAAGATAATAAAATTGAAGATAATAATAATTTAAAATTAATGTCAGAAATCGATTATAATTTGAACGAATCTAATTTTACTTTTTAATATCCGATAAATTTAAATTATTGAAAAGTTAGTTAAAAACCCAAAGGAATACGAATCTGACCAAGAGAGTTACGTACAAAATCAAAAACGATTGAATATTTCTATGTAGTATCGCTTCGAGTATAACGTTATCGTTATCCCATCCGTACATTACTGTCGCGGTAATTGAGCGCGAATACACCTTTGTTCATTTATAAAGCGAACCACCATTATAATCTACGAAGAGACGACGATACAGCCTCTAATGCAAACGTCGAGGCACCATTAACGAGCCATCGCAAATTTTGGTTTTGACTTTGGTGCAAACTTGTTCTCTAACGTTTTCACTAGGGTATAAATATATTATGAGAGTACGTATCTGTACTACAAGAACGATTAAAATTTATCGAAAGAAAAAGAAAAACGAAGTAAGAAAGATAAAAAAAGAAGACAGAAAGAAAGAAAGAAAGAAAGAAAGTAAAGAAACTTAAAGAAAGATTCGTACAAATTTATTTTCAGTTCGTTCATGCAGAAAAGAAACAATGAGAATTACGATCGATAATAGTTAGTATAAAAATTGTTCGAAAAGTTTTGACTACTTGAAACGATTGATTTAAAATTCAACGTTTCCGATAGAACTAGCGAATTATCGAACGTTTCTCGTATTATTGTCCCTAAAAGAAGAGAATTCTCTACGACGTAGAGAGAAACATCGGGAACGTTCGAACGATTTTCACGTAAAGTCTCAACGACTAAGCTTGTCGTAGGTCTCGACTCGAATCGAAACTTGGAGTAGCTCGATGAAGTCCGAGTACTCGACGAAGTATCTCGACGAACTTGGAGTACTCGATACTATCGTATATATGTATATCGAGTGCTTCTATTCGACGCTGCTTGACCCAATTAAATCAGAATTTCGAATACTCAAATACGCGTCCTCTTCTACTGCTCTCTCGCCTCCTCGAAACGTGAAGCTTTTCATACATATATATATATGTACATATATATATATATATATATATATATATATATATATATATATATATACACGCGCACGCACACTTGCGAATACATATGTACACATATCCTATATGTATAGAGATATATGTATATTCGTGCCTATACGAGCTTCGAAAATCTCCCCATGTTATACGTTTACACCTCAACGCGTGTCAGATTTTACGATTGTCCCTCGACATTCCGTTCCGCAGCACGCGATCCTCGTCCAGCAGAATTGGATTTCAAAACTTGCCTATAAATTCTGAGAACCTGCGCTATCCGATTGATTTGTCAAAATCAATTTTAAAACCTGGGACGTAAAGCAAGTTTATACGGGCCGATGCGCGATTTGCACCTTCGATAGAAGCTATTGAATTCGAGGTAAACACGGGGGAATGAGGAGTCGGAATCCGAGAGGCTGGAGAGATTCTAAAGCTTCAGAGAAAAATTTCTTCATTTTGTAAGATTTTCTTTTTTTATAATGTTGGTAATACTATCTCTCTTTTCTCTCTCTCTCTCTCTCTCTTTCTGTCTCTATTTTCGTCTTTCTATCTTCGTCTCTTTTTTTCATACTTTCCAGACACTATTGTTGAATATTGAACAACGTGAGATTTGGAAATCAAATTAAAAATTCTTTACCTACGGAGAAAATATATTATGCATTCCTATCACTTTCCTTTTGTCAATCTCACTCACATGATGGTGTTATGAAAATGAAAATTTAATGTAAAATTTAACGATTTAACCGGAAAAGTCATACACGAGGAATGTAGGTATTTGCATGAAAAAGTATACGTATGAGATTTTTATTAAGACCAATGTTAATGGTAGAATAAAAATTGTTTAAAATAAACAGATGCTTCCTTTCTAATTAGGATAAAATATAAAAATATCTATATTAAAAATATTCGTTTTTATTAATTAAATATCGATAAAGAGTAGGAATTTATTCTAAATTTTAATAATTTGTGATATTTAATAATCACTTTAAAATAGTATTAACTATTTTAAAAGGTAAGATAAATTGATTTCCAATTCCCGTGATACAGTTAAAAATTCTTTTGAAGTAATGTTGAAAGCCAAATCGAGTCAAATCGAGCTAAATCGAGCCGTGCGAAATGTTTGCCAACGTTGGCCGCCAGTAAGATTCGCTTACGTGTCGGTACATAATTAACTAAGATCGCCGGTAACTAAAGCAAATTCGATGTCAGCATCCGCATTAAATTGTCCAACGAGATTTAAACGAAAACTCGAAATGGGTATCAACTCGGTTAAGTAAGCAATTTTTATCTACTTAACGTTCTCAAATATTTGCAATAGAGAATTGATCATTTTTATTTAACCAATTATTTATCAATTATTTAAGAATAATCAATGTTTAATTTAATACAACGTTAAACGTACGTTTATCAAAATCATAAAATATTTTCCTTAAGTACATAAGCATATACACACACACACACACATATATACATACATAGATATATAAACACCAATACAAAGACGACATTCGACTCGAAGAGATGTCGATTTAAAATAGATTCGAAAAAGATGCAAGACGTTTTAACACGGATGGAAGGACACGCTCGTAATGTAAGCCAGTTTAGCGAGTAACGGTTGGAACCTTCTAACAAATCGCTTCGCATCGACGGATTCAGAAATACGAAGGTGAAGAAAGCGAAAAAAAAAGAGAGAGAGAGAAAGCGAAAAAGAAAAAAAAAGAAAAAAAAGAAAGTTAGATCACCATGGGCGTATATGGTATGGAAAATCAATTGCCATGTTTCGTTTTCCTCCCTTTTCCAACGCTTATACCCCTCACACCCCATAGCATAATACCCCATCTCCCTTGCCACCACCCTACTTGACGGCCACCCTTCTCGATACCCCCATCTTTCTTCTCGACCAACATCGGTTTAGTCGGCTTCAAACCTTCTGAATAAATATAACATCCGAGCATTCTTGACAGGCGAAGCCCCCTAGGTATGCACGCGGGAAGGACGTATAAACGAAATAAATTATGCACCCTGACACTTCGCACTTCGCCGAGCCACGGGTAGAGTCGAGACGAAGAAGGGATATATATATACATATATATATATATATATATATATATATGTCTGTATGCGTGTGTGCTGAAGCGAAAGAAAGAGAGGCAGGAAGATGTATACGCGATTTAAACTTCAAGACGCGAGGAATCGCGAGTCCTTCGAAGATTGGTTGCGTCCTCTCGACGTTAGAACGACGAAGAAATTACTAAACTCGTAGGAACGACTATCATAGATCTTTTCCTATAGATACAAATTCATATTAGATCCCATTCATATATATATATATATATCTTATATATCATACAAATGTTCCAATCTTCAACAATAGTTTTATATAAATTATTCAATTGATGAGACTTTTTCAAAGATGATTTAAATAATATGATATGATATATCAAAGATAATCTTTTCTTCTTAATCATCCTTAACTCTGATTGCTTACAGAATACAATTCTCCCAAAAGATCCCCTAAAATCGTAATAAATAAGGGACACGTAAAAGGACCAACGAGAAATCCGTATGATACTTTCTCTATATACATATATACATATATATGTATATGAGTATGTGTGTAGATATGTATGTATACATGTGTGTCATGTGTTATACGTTCTCTTTATCTCCTCTCGACGAAAAGCTCCGAATTAAGGGATCTAATCTTTTAAGGCCTTTTCGGGTTTTCGTGCATGCCAGTCGTTAGGATTCTGTTTACTTTCCTTATTGGCTCGACTAGTAACGTCACGAGTAAATAAGAATAGGATAGATATGAAACTATTACTAATCTCTCTATCTCTCTTTCTCTTTCTTTTTCTCTTTCCTTTCTTTCTCTTTCTCTTTCTTTCGAACTGCAACTAATACTGCATCTCCTACTTCACATGAATATTAATGCTTGTCGGTCGTTGTCGACGATGGGATCGGATGATTCGAGGGTATTACGTGAAGTATCGACGTGCGTGACGAACACCACAACGATAGGATCGTTTCTTTTGTTCGACGTTGACGCATAGAAAAAGAGAGAGAGAGAGAGAGAGAGAGAGAGAGAGAGAGAGCCCACCCTCGGAAGCGTGAAATTCGGGAGATGGATTTATCGTCGATCGAACGAATTATTTCTCCTTTTTTCCTTTACTTTTTTTTTTCTCTTTTTTTGTCGAACGTCCATTGCATATATTAAAGGAGGACGAAGTGGAAGGATCGATCTAGTGATTTTTTATATGTCAGATTTCTTCCCTTTATCTAGATATATAGCATCGATATAGCAGAGAAGTAAAGATATATATATACACATATAAAATGATATTTGAAATGTCCACAATAAATTGAATTAAGTTTCAATAAATGATATTCATATTAATCAATGTAAATGTAATTATTGATAAGGAAATACATACATACATACATACATACATATACATATATATATGTACATACATACATATATATATATAAACATACATATATATATATATATATATATATATATATATATATGTATGTATGTATTGAAAGTTGAAAGGAAATGTGATCGAACCTTTAACGAGAAATAAACGGTCCTGTTTGATATTTATCAGTGATGTACAGTAAACGGCTATCGGACGTATCATGGACGGCTCAAAGGCTCGTTTCCGAGCACCCCTGACATTGACACAGAGTGTAATTCGCGTTGGCGCGTAGAAAAAAAAATGTATGCGGCTTTAGCCAACGGTGAAAGCTAGTTTGCCCTACGGTAGCGCGATTAACTTTTCATAAATATGGAAATTACTCGGCTATTCTGCGTCTACGGCTCGGTTAACACCGCGGTCGGCCGTTTATATGTCGTTCGCGCTTATTCACCTTCCTACGCGAAAGCGCACGAACTCATTCGAACGATTCACACTGAACGAAAATTTAATCTCCGCGTGGACATCGTCCTATGACAACAAAATGTATAAAGTTGCTTACGTGTGATTGTAATGTCGATAGAAAGAGAAAGTATTGGTGAGTGGACGTGCCCTATGTATTACAGAAACTTGTAAATGAGTTCATTTGATATGGCAAATGAACACTTGCCTGACATTGTTTATACTGATATATAATTTTACGAATATCTCTGTTTTCATTAACATAAACGATATATGGATATTTACATTGACACATTATTTTGATTAAATATCATCATTTTCTCATTGTTTCAACAAATACATTTTTTTTCCCCCTTTTTTTTTTGTTTGTTTATTTTTCTTTTTTTTTTTTTTATTTTTAATCGTTCAAACTTACACGTTACTTCCTTTGTTTTTTTTTTTTTTTTTTTTTTTTTTTTTTTTTTTTTTTTTTTTTTTTTATTTAAACGTTCACAAACAAAATGACTCCGTTGACATTTTGAAAAGTTTTCGTTATGCTCCCAATTACGATATATATTATTATTCAAGTATATTTCTCTTTTTCGTTTGATTTAAAGTTGAATATCTTCGTAACCCGTAGACTATATCGTAGTACTCTCAACGTAAACTATGCGGCCGCGTTCTAAGGGGTCGAACTAAAGCGTAGGCGTCCTTATAGAAGGATGATAAAACGACGTCTGCACGCAAGATCATAATTAAAACGCGTCGTTGCAAGCAAGCTCACTTGCTTTATCCGAAATTACATCGTATACGAAGGTGGTAGTGTATAAAGGGGTCTATTACACGTATTTAAACGCAGGTAGTTTGATATTTTTAAACGGCACTCGACGATAGTTTGAGATAGTAAGAGAAAGATAGAGAGAGAGAGAGAGAGAGAGGGAGAGAGAGAAAATAAGAGAAGAAGAATGAGTGTCATAACTTTGCTTATTGTTAGAAAACTGATTGCGTAATACTTTGTATAGAAACGTACCTACATATATTCATGTATGTATAGAAAAGGATAAAGAAACTTGATAATGTTTCGTACTGAGAATTATTTATCGCGACAAAAGACTTTCTACACGATATCGGGTAGGAAGATATATAAAATCTTAAGATTAGCGAGTTACAAGAAATCATTCCGTTGGAGAGTGTAAATTATTCATGACGGAAGAAACGCAAATGTGAAATTTCTACGAAGATTTCCAATGAACTTTGCTTTGGATTTTTATGATCTATTTGTAAAAAAAAAAAAAAAAGAAAAAAAGAAAAAGAAAAAGAAAAGAAAGAAAATAAGTGAAAAATGGAAAAGGGACAAGAAAAAGAAAGGAGAAAAAGAAAGTAAAGTGATGAACTTATTTGAGAAATTCGTTTGGATCGTTACCTTACCGAAGACGTCAACGTCAACGTCGACGGAATTCACTTCTTTTTGCCAATTAAATCGTTACATCGGTGTAACCGAAATGAAACCGTACTTTTTATCGGGATTAGAAATTCATGACGGGAAGCCAGTAGTAGGCGGACCTCTAATTTATAACTCCGTTCTTCGGATCGTGCCTAATGGAGCCTCAACAGGCGATTCTTCGACTTAATGGGAGCCTTTTTATATGGAAATCGATAAACTCGGAAAGTTCTTCCACCCAATTCGCAATTCTTCCTCTTCGTTCTTCTTCTTCTTCTTCTTCTTCTTCATCTTCTTCTTCTTCTTAACTTACTATTTTCCTCTTTCCCGATAGATATGTGAGATTTACACGGGGGCATCGTCAATCTCGTTACCAGTAAATTTTTATAAAATTCTCGATCTATTATCTAAACCTCTTATTTGATTTTAAATAATTTCATAAGAATGAAAAGTATTTAATCGCAATTATGAAAGAAACAAAACAAGCTCTTTGATTTTCTTCTATTGTATATTTCATTTCAATAGTAATTTCCTTCTCTGTTACTATATATATATATATAAGAATGGGCAAGCAGATAGGCAGACTATTCAGTAGTAGTAGCAGTAACAGGGAAAAGGGTCGCAGTATTCGAGTGTATTTCCTTCCGCGGAAGTTCGACCAAATAGCAGGCGATTCGCGAGCTTTTGTCGCGAGTGCATATCCGGAATGTGGATGGTGGTATACGGGAGTTTGATTAAAAAGAGATTCGTCGTCGTGCCGACGAAACGTCGACGTCGGCGATGCACCACCACTACTAGTAGTAGCAGTAGCAGTTGCAGTACCAATAGTAGCAACAGTAGGAGAAGGAATATATCCGACAGTAGTAGCACAGGGTCTACTATCTAACAGTAGTTTTGTGCTACTCTCGAGGATTACAGTCATATGTGCACGGCCGCAGATCCACGGGAAGTAAAATCGTACGAGGAGGACTCGGCAAACGCGTCTGTCAAAACGGCTTTTTCCCACCTTTTATTGAACGCGAGCGGTGGTCGCGGCAATCGCAATCGCAATACCTCGTTCCAATCTCCTCCCATTCTCTCTCTCTCTCTCTCTCTCTCTCTCTCTCTCTCTCTGTCTGTCTCTTTCTATTTTACTTTTTCTCTTTTCCTCTTTCACATGCCTCTAAATCTTTCGTTCTAGCCTAGAAACCAACCACTCGTTCGATTCTGTCTTTCTCTTTCCCCTTCTCACTCTTTCTCTCTCACTCTCTCTCTCTCTCTTTCTATTTTTTTCTCACTCCCTTTCTCTCTCCCATTCTCTTTTTATACTCTGTCTCTCTCTTTCTCTCTCTATCTATCTATCTATCTCTATCTATCTACCTATCTTGTACCCTTCACATTTATCGAGAATTTAGCAAGAACGCGTTGAGCGATTGGAAATCGCCAGTCTTGAAACTTTAAGCGAGCCATAAAACTCAAAGGAGCGTTACTACGACTGAAATTCCACTAAGGACGGCGAGCCTTCGTCTAAAGTCGTCTAAAAGGAAAAGGAAAGAGAGAGAGAGAGAGAGAGAGAGAGAGAGAGAGAGAGAGAGAGAAAGAGAGAGATTCTCTTTTATATCACTTTTTCTTATGAATTATTCTTATATTTATGTTTGTAATTTATTATTACTGAATTCATTCCTTCTTACAATTTCAAAAATTCATACAACATTCGAAAAGTATATGTTGAAGGAAAATCGATAAATTGATTTTATTATATTAATGATTAATGAGAACATAAATGAAAAGATAATTTGATCTTCTTTGAAATGGTTTTTGTTTCATATCTTTACGACTTTTCATTCCAAAAATATAGCTTAATGAAAATTGTCATTCATAATTTGTCGGTACAGCTGTACATAGTAGTAATAATACATAGTAAAATAGTGATATAGAATAAATTCTCCGAATTTATTTACATCGATGCTATCTGCGAATTTTTTTCCAAAAATTATTCTAAAAAAAAAGTTACATAGCTCGATCGATCAAAATAAATAAATTTTGTTTATCTTGAAATATCATTAAAATTAATAATCATATGAACTTGAAAAAAAAATCATTTTGTATGATATTTTTTTTCTCTATCTTTCTTTTTATAATTATATAAATATACATATATATTTATATATATATATATATATATATATATATATATAATTATAAAAATTATTTAACAACTTTTTATGAACAATTATTTTATAAAAAATTTTTTAACTCGAACGAAAATCATTTCTAACGATATATTTTTCATTTTTAACGATATGTTCGTAATTGTTACATAACAATTTGTTATAAACAATTAGATAAGAAGAAAAGGATATTATTTTTTTTCTCCTTTATTTTTTTTTTTTTATTTTTCAATTCGGAAATATCTTTTTCATCTCTTTACGTATTTTCGAAGGAGTACCCGAGCAAGAGGTAGGTCGTATTGGTGCTAAGAAATGCGATAGGCGTGAAAGATATCGCTCGAGTTGGAGCGATATATCGCGAGCGAGGAATTCCTTGTCTACAGTCACGTTACGTCGCGTGCTCTTGTTAATGGATCCATCGTGCGCCGATCGTCACGAAGATTTATGCGTGACGAAAAAGTTTATATTTTCTCTATTATTATCAATATTATACTGATTAATAATAATGATTTCATCGTATACAACAATGTTACATTTTATATTACAATCAATGAACTATTATAAATATTAAATAAATTATAAAGAAAATAGACAAATGATATAAAAAGAGAGAGAGAGAGAGAGAGAGAGAGAGAGAGAAAAGAAGAAATATAAATAAAAATTTTATTTTTTTTCTATTATTATAAATATTATATAATAATAGTATATAATGTATTATGATCAACGAACGATTATAAATAATAAGACAATGAGAATAAATATAAAGACAATACGATAGAAAGAAAAAGAGAGAGAGAGAGAGAGAGAGAGAGAGAGAGAGAAGATGAATAGAAAAAGAGGGACAATGGTAAACAGCGCAACGGTGGGTGGGTGCCTATTCACTCGTTTATCTTTTCATAAAGTTTGTTTCGTAGTGAGGGAAAAGTTCGAAGTACGAAGTAAGTTGTTACCGGTTGAAGGAGATCTAGAAGTAGTTGAAGTAATAATGTAATCGGATTCCTTTTGGACCGTTGGAAGCTGCTAAAACTTAAGGTAAAAGGAGCCAATGAAAATTCGCAAAAGCCAATGGAATTAATAAGACGAGGCTGTGCCGCTATTTTCCCCGCGCTTCCATTCCGAAACGTAATAAAATGTGAAATGCGAATTAAACGCAACCTGAACGAGATCTTACTAGCGGTCGTCGCTTCATATTTTATACCCTTGGGGCAAAAGATACGAACTCCTCTCACTTTTTCTCTATTTTTTTTTTCTCTTTCTTATTCTTGCAATGTGCTTGCATTTATCTTTTTCGACATCTTCTAACGTTCGTATCTTTCGATGATTTTAAGTATTTCTTTTTCTTTTTCTTTTTCTTTTTCTTTTTCTTTTTTTTCCCTTTTTCCTTAAGGGTATAATTTACATAATTAAAATAACGAATGAGGAAAGAGAAATATTTTCTTTAATAAAAGAAATCATTATACGTTTGGCGAATTGATATACTAGTGGTAATTTTGAGAAATTCAAAATAAACGAAATTTATGAATTATATTATGGCAATAAAATGAATTAGATTTTTTCGATATTCTCGCCTCCTTCGTCCTTTCATCTCTAGAAAAATATACGTCTATACTTACGTAGTTCGTAAATTGAAATGGTTCCAAAAACGTTTTCAATCGATGATTCGAAATTATGACTTTATCTTGGCATCGATAAAAGGAACGATCACGATAATTTCGCATAATACAATTCAAATACAATAATACGCATAACGTTATTATGCAAATCACGTCGTTCACGCACTGATTTCTCTTTCCTATTACAATTCTGTTCTAGTATCGTTGAAATGGTGTTATGAGTACGAGCGTATAATATCTGTTTATCCGATATATTAAAAAGCGAATCTCGTTTGTGGGATATACAAACGACTCTGTGATTAAAATTCCTCAAATCAACCAGAATAATTAAATCCGTTTAGAATGCTTCACTAGCACTCAGAGTTCCATCCTCTCTCTCTCTCTCTCTCTCTCTCTCTCTCTCTCTCTCTTTCTCTCTCTCTCATTTCCATCTACCGTGACGTTCCACTGAACTAAACAAATCACGATTCCAATTATTTCGCATTAACTGTACCACGCCTGATCGAGATCGTAAAATTCCGAACCGATCAGTTCGACTCGCTTAACACGTATATATATATATATATATATATATATATATATATATATATATATAAATATATGCATAAATAAAAATCGAATCGCTTTCAAGCGATTTATTGAACACATTTCCCATGGACAATTAAAAATTTTTTTCGTAGAGATAATAATAATAGTTGTAAAAGGAAATCATATATATATATATATAGTTAAATCTAAAGATTACTTTAAGAGATAGTACCAAAGTGGCTGATCTATCAAGGAGATTAACTTTAAGTGGGAATTACTCGATAATGCGTAACTAATAGCGCGTTCACGACAGGTTATCGATAATGAGGGGACCACTGACGCGCGAAAAGCTTAACGCTAATTATCGCCTGAAACACCCTCAGTTGAAGCGCCCATCCACCCAACCGGGCCCCTCCCCCTCCCCGCCCCCTTCAACTCGCCCTTCCCCATCTTGCCCAATGGTGATTTTTCTCCGATAAGAAATTACGGAACTGAAACGGGGAGTTCGATAAAAAGTCTCGAACTAAAAATGTGTCTCCCTCTGTGATCGTAATTACGTTCACGTCGCGATAACCTTTCAAGATCCAAGGAAGATCGATTTTTGAGCATATCTCGTTACGTTCACCTAATGAAAGAAATTTTACGAATTCCATCTTCTATCTGCTTATATATCTGACTTTATTTCTTTCTGTGCCTCTTTATCTTTTTCTCTCTTTCTCTCTCTCTCTCTTTTTCTCTCTTTCTCTCTCTTTCTCTCTCTCTCTCTCTCTCTCTCTCTCTTTCTCTTTGTGTGCGTGTTTGTATGTGTGTGTACGTTATCGAACGATCGTTTTCAAAAACTTCCGAAAGCGAGGCAGATCAAAAGAACCGCCGACGTATGTACCTCTTCTGTCATGATTTCTTTTTCTTTCTTTTTTCCCTTTTTCCCCTCTTTTCGAAAGCGCTCGCATTTCCCTTTTTTCCCTTTGCCTTTCCAGTCGATACTCGCGTGGTTCTCCTATTGTGTTCTGGCAATATATATATATATATACATAGCGACTATACTAGGACCTGGCTCGTATCCTCGTCGATTCCCGCATGCGTTAGGGGACCATTTCCAGGCATTATGATTGCGGAATGGTTCCAGCCGTTGTGTTCATAGTACCGCTACACTTTGTATGAAAGATTAGACCACAGATGAGAGAGACAGAAAGAGAGACAGAAAGAGAGAGAGAGAGAGAGAGAGAGAGAGAGAAATGTAGAGAAAGGAAGACAGAGAGGAAGAGAGATAGCCAAACACTTTACCGATGTTGTTCATGCCAGTGAATCGCTTCGTAAATATCTATGGGTGTACTTAAGGATGAGAGAGAGAGAGAGAGAGAGGGAGAGAAAAAGAGAGAACTTTTAGTATAATACTTAAAATCGATCATGAAAGGACCAATGTTATCATAGTAACGTTTCTTATATTCATTATCCTTATCAAAATCGTTTAACTCTTTGACTTGCTTTACTGTTCAGACACGAATTTTCCAAAAGAGAGGTTGAGATAGAGATAGAGATAGAGATAGAGATAGAGATACTGAGAGAGAGAGAGAGAGAGAGAGAGAGGAGACATTAAACTGTTTGCACGTAGCTCGAGGAACTTTGGTAATGGAGTAAACGGACTTAATGCGCGTCACGATTACGCGTTAAAGCGAAACTGTTACCGCTCGGTAACGTGTTACTTCGAGTTATAGAAATTTCGGAACGCTCGACTCACCGCGAAACCGTTAAATCGAGCTTCGAGAGAAAACGTATTATCCTATTAGAACGATGACAGCTGTCCGAAGGAATAAAATAAGGTACAGTATTGTATATAAAGCTTTCTAGGTAAGCCTTAATAAACTATTACTCTCATGACGACCTAGTTTCGTAAACGGAAACGATGCGAAAATGCATTGCGGGTTTCACTTCCATTTTATTAACCGTTACTATTGCATTAACTGCAAAAACAATGGTATCCACCTATCGATTTATACGATATATCTCAACGGAGAGAACGATCGATTGTTCCTCGACTATTCGCAATAATCCGACTTATCTACGGTTTATCGATCTAATAAATATTATTTCTAAATAATAAGAGAAAGTTAAAGTGATATCGCTTTTTTAACGTATTTGCATTATATTTAATTCAATCAATTCGATCAAATGGAAATTAAAAAATATTGATGAATCATTGTTGAATCATAAAAGTTCGTAAACTATGATTGAAAGTTTAGATCAATGATTGAATTCAATCTGAAAACATCGAAGAACAAAGTATATATACTGTATCGAGCGTACATTTACAAAGTTAAAGAAGATTACAAAACTCATCTTGAAAAGCAGCCGAGTTTGAAAATCTACAACGTAGTAAATCATTATTGTTGAACGAAGAATAATCAAATACAATTGGTCGCTTTTATAAATTTAAAGGTAGTTTCGATTATTTCGAAGAGAATCTGTAACGAAACGACGAAGCTTTACCATTGACATGCGATCACAATGGTATCACAAAGGGATTGCGATTGGAACGCTGACTTTCACGAAGTATTACGAGCAACGCGGAAATCTCCCTGGTAAAGTTCGTTCGCGCGTGCATACACAATAATGCAGACCGCGTACACGGCCTGCTTGATTAATTCTATACGCTCTATCGAGAATCAGCCGTGAGCAAACACAGAGAATGACCGTTTATCTAGCGCGAAGCTTGTAACTCTTTCGAGTAAAAGGGCGGAGTCAAGATAGATACTGTTTAATCATGGTTCGATCACCATTATGTATATCATTTTCAATCGTGTTTAATTTAATCATTGGAATATTCGTAGTTTGTATCTATTGTAAATAACTTACATAAACAATTTGATGCGTATATAATTATATATGTGTGTTTGTGTATGTATTCAATAAATAAAGAATATGATTGAATAGAATATGAACGTAAAATAAATATCTCTGTCGTTTCTTTTCTTTTTTTTTTTTTTTTTCTTCTTTTCTATTCAAGTTAGCAAATTATATCACTTCTTTTCCTTCGGAAGTCAGAGAAGAAGAGAAGAAAAAAAAAAAAAAGAAAAAATACAAAGAAAAGGAAAAAAACGACAAGCTCGTTCAATTCTTAATCGTTCTTGAGAAATTCAATTTCATCGATACCAATGACTGGTCTAACTTATCGCAAACGCAAAGGCATTCACAAGAGCACCTTACTTTTCCCTCATTTTACTTCCCACCATCTTTTCTTCTTTCTACTCGTCTTCTTTCTCTATCTTTCCCTTTTCTTCTCGTCGATCGATATTTTCATTCTAAGGCGAACTCCCAACCTCATCTCCGAAGGATTTAAATCTTCGAATTAATTCCCTTTCGTTATGATCGGACGTAAATCATTGACGACGTTGCTGGGAAATAAAACTCGAGGTCCCTTGGGTGCTACTTTACCATCTCTTTTCTAAGTTTCATAAGACGAAACGATCATCATTGATCTCTCTCTCTCTCTCTCTCTCTCTCTCTCTCTCTCTCTCTCTCTCTCTCTCTCTCTCTTTTCTTTTATACTCAGAATATCATTCAACATATAAATGCATAGACGAACGTACTTATGCAAATGATGTGGCATCACCGAATCCTTTGACGTTATTTCTAACAAAGTTCTCACTTTACCATGAGTTCTATTTTAGTATAAGTCAGGCGAAACGAATATCCCGCGGCACAAGACAAGAATAATAGGTAATACCATTTTACAACCTTTTCGGTTCGTATAAATTTTCTTTTTTTCCATTTCCTCTCTTTAAACTCCGAAAGCAGACATAAACTTGGACTTTAATTTCAAAGAGAAAAAGAAAAGAAAAAAAAAAAAAAAAAAGAACAAGTTCCGATCTCTTTTACGTAAATATCATCGTGATCGAAATGTAAGTCGGCGAGGTTACCAGCCACTGACCATGATCTGGATTCCGGCCAAAAAGATTATACTCCGTTAGAATGGCCTAGAAAAATATTTGATCATTTCGTAATTACATTTACATTATTATGGATATGTTTGAAAATTATCGTTTAAATATATATCATATTATCGCATACACACGATTCCTTGATATCGATTATGAAATTAACGGCGATAACAGCTCGGTCGATAACGGCTTTTCCATCAGAGAGAAAGGGAGAGAGAGAGAGAGAGAGAGAGAGAGAGAGAGAGAGACAGAGAGAGACAGAGAAGCGCTTTCCCCGTAATATAGGGTAGCATTGCTCAAAATCGAATCAGTCGTTTCCCAGCAAAATTAAATATACGACCTCGTCTTGGCAAGAAAGTGTTGATAATTACGTGTTGGACGGGACATTTAGAGAAAAAAAGTAAGGTCGGTATCCTCCAAATTTGATGCACTTTAAATGTTAAGTATCTACGTGAGATACGAAGTTAAAACGAAATCCATTTTCGGACGCACGTGCGTTCTTCATTTTCAACTTACTTTGCTCTCTGATCCGTGACATCGTCGTCTTACATTTTATCCTTTCATCCCCGACTCTTTTTCTTTTTCTTCCTTTTCACCCTCTACTTTTTTTTTCTTTTTCTCCTACTTGAATATATTTCCCTTACGTAATACCTTTACGTTTCGCGCGTTTCTTAAACGCTAACGCTTCGAGGATCAAACGAGAACTTTTCCTTTCTGAGAGACTTTGGCGCGTATTTCCAGGGACGAAATATCATCCAAAAAGAGGAATGTAATATATCGTTTATGACTTACAAAACTGAATATACGAAGAACTAAGATTTCATTTTCAATTTTTAATCAATGCTCGACGATAATTTGTGAATAAAAATTCTCCGGATCAATTTTAGAAGTACAATAGAGGATAATACTTCTATGTATACGGGTATACGAACGAACGTCTATTGTGGGTTCTCTATTGTCGATTCTTTCGAAATACGATCTATTGGCTTTTTAATTTTTAAATCGAATTTTAACGTTCTCCCATGCTTGGAATAAACGATCGAGATATATCGATGAGAGGAGACCCAACAATCTCCTATTCTCCCTCTTGTGTCGTACAATCTACGAAGGACGTTGCATGAAAAGATGAAAAAGCTATGGTGTAGTGGTATATTTTATAAAAAATTATACGAACGAGTAAGTATATGGTATATAGATAGACGCATAGAGAGACGCGTACGCGGAATAAAATATGTACCCCGAAGCGGTTCGTGAAAACGGGACATGTAAGATTTCGAAGTAAACTCTTCCCGTCGACAAAATATATGGTTATGAATCCGTACCTTGTAATTCCAAGAATTCATATTTTTGCAATGGAATTTGTTAAAGGGATGAGAAAATCCAAAAACTTGAGAACTCGAAGTCCCATCGAGAAAGGACTCGACGTCGTCGCTTCATAATAAATTCACTCGTTCATAAATTCTTTTGCAAGAGGTCAAAATTATTTCTGACCCATCCCCAACACTTACCTCCCCGCCCGCCCGCCCATTGAGATAACGAATCACCAAGTACTACCCAAGAATTTCTCCAATTAACATTCGTTCAAAATGTCATGCTCTCGTCGCGGTGGCATCTCCGATAGTTAATCGATAGCCGTTCGAGCTTTTGGAAGAGAATTCTGCAATTTCATCAGCCTCCTTTCATCCTTCGTCTCCTTTCCTCCCGCCCTCCCCCTCCCCCACTTTTCCTTCCCTGATCCCTCCCCTTCCCCATTTACTTCTCTCCCGAACCTCTTTAAACCCCCTTTTTCCAACTCATCTTTTTTCGCATTTTCCATATAACACATTTGCCAATAATGTCCATGTAGATTAAGAATCACTTATTGGGGGAGTTAGAGGTGGAAGCCTAAACACGAGTTGAAGGAAGGAAGGAAGATATGTAAGTTAGTATAAAATCAAACAAGTAATCTTGCGAAATGTAGCCATTAATTGCGATTCCAGCGTATATATATATATATATATATAAAGCAGGCACACGGTTGACAGAGCAAAACACATGCACACATTTGTTAAAATGAGAGAAAGGAAGATAGAGATAGCGAGGTCACATAGTGTATGGATGTACTCAGAATACGTCGTACGTACGTATGTATATATATTTCATACATATGTTTTGTATACGCACACCCTGTAAATTTTCAACGTATATAAGTATATACGTGAACATGCACGTAGATACCTACATTCCTTAGGTCTAATTCAGAGAGAACGCTCCACTATCTCCGGAATGCGACCTTTCTTCGTGGTGGACGGTTCATTTACTTCCCCCTCGTCTCTACCACATCGTGAGGGCGTTACATTTAACGCGATATTCACTCGTAAGTGTTCATTAAAGCCGACGTTAAGCTTGGCAATGTGTCTATATATGCATATGTGTACGCATGTTTATATACATATATATATATATATGTGTGTGTGTGTGTGTGTGTGTGTGTGTGTGTGTGTGCATGTGTGTACATATGGAAAGGATCGGAGCGAAACACGTATATAGAGCGCACAGATAGGCGTTAACGGTAACGGTAAGATTTATAAGCGCCATGAGAGGTGTCGAGTCGAGAGGGACGATAAGGAGGTCAGAACGTTACGATTGTTAGTGTCCCATTTTCCGGCCGACATATTTTTGCAGTCCCTTTGGGACCGAAATATAACGTACGTTTCGTTTCTCCGGTTTATGTCGTTTAAAATTCTGACCTGTCCTTTTTCTTGATCTTACTTCTTTCTGGACTGATCAAAAAATCCCTTGAAAGAACTTATTTGTTTTCATTTTTATTATACCTATTTTTTTTCTCCCCCATTCTTTTTTCTACTAATCGTCTATTATACCCTCTTTCTCTTTTTTCCCCTCCCTTCCGTATTCTCTTTTCATCTATCATACGATCTTATTAACGAGCACCGTTTTTTTTAATAATCGTCTCTTCAAAAGCTTCCGCTAAAAGCATTTTATCCATTCGAGCGGAAAGCTTAATGAAAATCTACAGGTTGATAGGTATAGTGCCCAGTAGCCGAGAATATAAGTCTACCACTCGTCGTCGTTATTCTCGCCCTCGTCGTTCTTCCGCCGAAGCTTTACACAAACATTAATTCGCGTATATGCCGCATGGAAAATGAATTCCCTTGAAATGTTACTATCCACCGTCGTTGTCAGCTTTGGCTCGATATTTGCGGTTGCGCAATTACATCCTACGCTTACATCAAATTTTCTAATAATAATGAAAAGTACGATAACGTCAATTTACTTCAATTTACTTGGATTTAACGCAGAAAAGAGATTATTACTTTATTATATTGTCAATTATATGATATTTTTTTATTTCAATAATAAACGCTGATTCGAAGTATCACGGTAAAACATTAATGATAAATTAAATGTTAAATAACAAATGAGACGCGCATGAATTATTTCCCATTATTTTATACGTTCCAAATATTATCCCGTTTTTTTTTTTTTTTTCTTTTTTTATAGACGAAAACGCTCGCAATAGTTTTTTTTCGTTTTTCTTTTTTTCCTCTTTTTCTTTTTTTTTTTTTTTTTTTTTAACACACGAAACTCTATAGAAAAATATATTTCGACGTTTACGCGATTTTATACTTTTGTATCAATGTATGCCTTCGTAACTGCTCGATATCAAGTTCACACTTCGTTACTTGACCTTTGTATTTCATTAGTAGTACGAACCATTAGTTTCCTTTCGCATCGCTTCACAATCACGTACATTTTAAATTATGATTCCATTTAGTTAATAGTTTAACAGTCAATTCGATACAAATATTTCAACTTAAAATTCTTTATACTTATATGTTCTTAATAAATATTAATTAAGAGGAAGAGAATGTATGTATATGCGAGAGAAAGAGAGAGAGAGAAGCAAGGAATATTAACGTTTCACCCTGAGAAAATCCCGGCCACGAATAGATCACGTTAATTACACGAAGAGACCGATATTTCCGAGGAAACATGGCAGCCTTCGCCTTGTTTAGCGAGACGAGGAATCTTCTCTTGATTATCCATTCTCGTATTATAAATGTCAACAATAATTAACGCAATAATTAAACTTCGACCACTATTCTTTTCTTTCTCTCTCCCTTTCTCTCTCTCTCTCTCTCTCTCTCTCTCTCTCTCTCTTTCTTCCTCATACTCTTTCTCTCATTATTCCTTTCATCCCCATCTTAACTATCTTCCTTTCGTCCTTCTTAGAAGCAAGCAATAGAAGTTACAATTTTTCAACATTCATAAGAGAATATGGCCTTCTTTTAATAAACATATATCGTATATTAAGATATAGTATAGAAGTAAATGCATTACAAGCAAAACCTGGCAAAAAGGGAATAGTAGTAACGACGACACGATAGGTAGTCGGCTCTTTTCACATGGTCTTTTCAAATTCACGAAAGTCGCACCAGTTTCGTTTCGAGCGTTTCATATAGGATTATACATAGGATTGTACGTAGGTATGTTTGTATGTATGTGTATATGTATGTGTGTATGTATGTATATACGTACATACGTACAACGTACTTATAGCTTATCTGTGAATACACACACATACTTCGTCATCGAGCCTTCTATTTGAGCTCTGAAAAGCCTTTACCGACACCGATGCGCGTTTTAAAGAGAGAAAGAGAGAATACGAAATGAAAATAAAAAAAGGAAGGAAGAAGAAGAGAGGAAAGAAGAACAAAAAGAGGCATAGGAACGAAAGGGCTCTAACCTCAAGTGTTTACGTTAACTCAGTTTCGTTTCACGGTATAAATCCAAAAGTGTACGAGAAAGAAAGAAAGAAAAAAAAATATAGAGAGATAAATAGATGACTTGAGAGAGAGAGAGAGAGAGAGAGAGAGAGAGAGAGAGAAAAGTATAGAAAATATTACGGTCAATGTAAATGGTACGACTATAATATGAATTACGATAATTTCAATTGATCGATTGATCGACGTCTGACTTCTTTAAAGTTTCGTTTTTGTCTTTGTCTTACATATGTTATTTCATATGATAATCGTAAAATTTCGATAATCGTTTAGCAGATTATTCGTTAATATCATCGTCGACCAGCTCGATTGGCGATTTCTCACGGCTTATCTTCGTTTCGAAATGGCCAGCAAAAAGTTACGGCCTTTTAATAACTCGATTTAGTCGGCCGAAATCGAGCCGTTCCAATCGAAGATTAATGCACGAGTAGAAATATATAGTTATTGATTTTCGTTGGCTACGCTTTAGCTTTCGAATATACATTCGATGATTGTAATCTCTCTCGCTTTCGTACTCTCTCTCTCTCTCTCTCTCTCTCTCTCGCTCTCTCTCGCTCTCTCTCGCTCTCTCTCTTTCTCTAATAGGTACACGTGAACTATTATCATTATTCCGACAGATGCCCCCCTGTAGTAATTAAATTCATTAATAACATATTCTCACTTGCTCGGCTCGTTAATATTGTTAACGCCGTAACGCTAGTTAAAATGATATTAATAAATAAAAAAAGAAAAAAATGGAAACATTTTAACCATGTGAAATACATCATCTATATAGTTATTATCAAGTGTTCGAAAGGTCGTAAACACGGTCTGATTTTTTTTTAAGAGATCCATTCAAAATGAAATTTAATTAAAATCCCGTTCTTTTTTTCTCCTGAGGAAAATTAAATGACATGAATCGAAATGTCGTAACGTTTGTTATGTTTTAATTAAATAAAAATGTACATGGACAGTTTGATAATAACTGATGTCTAAAGGGACACGTATACAAATATATATATATATATATATATATATATATTTTTTTTAAACCTTATTCCTTCATTGAACACGTTAATAAATTTACATTGTCTATAGACTCTCATCGTGTATTAATAAAAAAAATAATTTAGTTCACTCTTTAGAATTTTTTATTATTCAAGCGATTCATCATTTTTATTAGGTATTCAGCTGTAATCAATAGATATAATATCCTCGTTAATGTCAGTTGCACTTTTACCAACGTCTAGAAATAGTGTAAAGAGAGATAGAGAGAGAGAGAGAGAGAGAGAGAGAGAGAGAGAGAAAGAGAGAGCTACGGATATTACGAACAAGTGCGAGTTAATGCTTGCGAACGCTCTGATTAAATTCAGGTTTTGAGCTACGTGGTCAGGCTTGCGGTAATGAGATTTCACGTTACACTTACGTCTTTCCCTTGGAAAACAAGCTTGCGTAATCGTCTTTGTGGATAAATCGTGATGAATTTTTTTATCACGATACTATAATAGTCATCTGAAACTTTTGTTCGTTAAGAAAAAAAAATGACATATATATATATATATATATGTATGTTTCTTTTTTATCAAACTTGTCGATCGACATACATAAATAGAAATTAGAAATTACTATTATTGTTATTATTATTATTATTATTTGATTTTAATTACATTTCACTTTGGTAGATTTTCGACGGAAATCGAGTACACGTAAACTTCGTAACGTCGTACCGCACGATAAGTTCTTACGGAATGGACAGCTAATTAAATCGAAGCCGATAAGGTCTCTCCACATAATTTATGCGCCGTCTACATTATATCCGATACACGAGGTTGTTCGCTTTCGCGATAAAAGAAGCATGCTCTTTCTCTCTCTCTCTCTCTCTCTCTTTCTCTCTTTCTCTCTCTCATTCTTTTTCTCTTTCTCTCTCGGTCTTTCGCGAACGAGCGGTCGAGCGCGCGGGCGCGGAAAAGAGGCTATCTCGTCATCGTTGTTTACAGTTACGACGAGGGCAGCTTGCACGCTCGTTGGAAAGGAAAAGGTTAAAGTAATTCTCGCGTCGAACCCTTCGCCGGAACATTGCATACATTCATATTCGCCAGTTTTTTCTTTTTCTCTTTAACTTTCACCCTGTACTCTCAATCTTTCTTTCTTTCTTTCTTTCTTTTTCTCCCTCTCTCTCTCTCTCTCTCTCTCTTTCTCTTTCTTTCTTTATCTATCTATCTACCTATCTATCTATCTATCTCTTTTTACCACGAAGCATAGCACGAGCAGATATTTACCAGCTCAAGAGTGCCGTGATTAAAAATGCTTTCTCTCCGTTATTTCGACGTACTATTTCTCCGCGTCCCGTAATAATCACCGTCGCCGTCAGGAAGATTAAAGCAGAAGCTACGATTTTCAGCGTAAAAGCATCGACGGTTCTCTATTTTCCCTTTCTCTCCCCCTCCCCCTATCTCCCCCTCTCCCTTCCTCCCTCACCCTCTCTCTCCCTCTCTCCCTTTCTATCTCTCTTTTTCACACACGCATATCTATGAAATATACGCTCGGATCAAAATGACAGTCGCGTTATACCTCTCAAAAAGCGGACTTTACCTTTTCTCTTTCTCCCGTATTCGAACGACCTTTACTCATTCCCATCCTCCTCGATACACTTCAGGCAACCGATATTTCACGAGGAAACGTTATTTTCCCTATCGACGTTGAGGTGAAAAGAATTGCCGCCCTCCTCATCACACTGGCACCGTCAACGATCGAAAACAGCGATCGTTAGCATCAACGTGGAGCCTTAATTACGATCGATACCAATGAATCTGTCTTCGTCCTTCTCCTTTCCTCTCTCTCTCTCTCTCTCTCTATCTATCTCTCTCTTACTCTCTTTCCCTCCCCCGTTTTCTCTCCTCTACTCTCTTTATCTTTCTCTCTTCTTAGCTTCGAGTCGAGAAGCTACGTTATATCTGTCGCATCAAGGTACAAGTAACACTTCGCCACGTAACAAAAGTTACTTCATTATCGGAAAAGTTTGTTCGCGTTCGGTCCATCGTCGAGTTGCCGTAGGGGATAAAGAAATTTATCTCACTCGCTCTTTTCCTATTCTCTGGCTATCTTTATCCAGCCTATGCAATATCCGCCGTCGTAGTTTTTCGCTAGGAACGACGGACTCTTATCGAATCAGAAATATAAAGAAGAAGGGGAAAAAAGAAGATAGGATTTGAAAAGGGGATCGAAGAAAAATAAGAAAGGAAGAAAGAAAAAGAAGGACGAAGAAGAAAAAAATCTTACTCACCGGACAGTCCTCCAGCTGCTGTAGCCTTGAAGACGACCCATATGAGATAAGCGTAGATAATCCTTCCGCGATTCCACGCATCCATGATGCTCGAATGAATTTTATTGCCACCCTACGCACGGTGCCACCGACGACGACAACGATGATGATGACGACGACGACGACGACGACGACGTTAAGCCTAATTCGATAAACGCGACTGCCGTTACGCGTCACCACCGCTGGTGGTTGTTGTTCGAGCATAGGCGTGTTTACCCGAATACATAAATACACACACACACGCGCGTACGCTTAGACAGGTCTTTCTCTCTCTCTCTCTCTCTCTCTCTCTCTCTCTCTCTCTCTCTCTCTCTCTCTATCTCTCTCTCTCTCTCTCTTTTGTAATATCTGCAACTTGCCTTCCTCTTTTATCTAAAACTGATCTATACTTTTAATCCCGATGCACACACGCGGCGAACTAACAACTCGAACGAATAACCGGTAAGATCGTGATGAATCCATTTCACGCACATGTCCACTACGAAAGAAGAAGAGAATTTCTTTGTGTCCGTGTATGTATGAGTTTTATCCGGGTCTTATCGCGCACAGTACAGTTCGTTTCATAGTTCGAAGTCTAAAGGACTTTATCGATATATTATTTCTCTTTTACCTTCTTTTTTTCTTTTTTTTTTCCCCTTTTTGTAAAGAAGACGTTCGTTAATCCTATACGAAAACACTGTCGTATGATCTTCTCTGAAAATTGTTATGACGAATATCGACACGTTTCATCGTTGAGATTTGCGTATGCGAGTGAAAAGCGCGCGACTCCGACGACGCGCACGCAACGATCCGGAGGGTGCATTTCGAGAGTTACTAACGACACTCGCGCGTCTTATTTCTTCCTTCCTTCCTTCCTTCCTTCCTTCCTTCCTTCCTTTCTTCGTTTCTTCTTCCCTTTTATTTCTCGTGTGAATTCACGCATGCATTCTTCCAATCAACGTTGCTCGTTCACATTCGTATTGAAAGAACACATTCGAGGCCGGCAAAGTTCAATAACCTTTCGTTGTCTCATTAGGAGAGAAAAAAAAAAAAAAAAAAAAAAAAAAAAAAAAAAAAAAAAAAAAAAGAAACCCAAACTCTCTTCAAGTTGATCACTTTGTACTACGGTCCCTTCGAGTTCGTCGATGTGTAAACACAATGAACAAAAAAAAAAAAAATAAGTCTTCGTAGAAATCTTATCCGATCAGATTTTAACTTGAACACTAAGTATAACTCTTTTAATATTATCCAAGTTCGTAAGAATCGATTATAGACGGGTTTTCTCACTCACTGCAAGATGTTTCGACAATGAACTCGCGGAAAAGAGGAACTCCGAAGAAGAATAAGAAGAAGCAGAAGAAGAAGAAGAAGAAGAAGAAGAAGCGAAACCGGTCGGTAACTTCCGTGGTGATCATTCGTGGAGAACGTTGAGAGTCTCGTGAGCACTGAAAATACTCGCGACGTTGGAACTAGTAGCCGAGGCGAAGGAGCAGCAAAGTCGCTGCTAAGGCGAGAGCGATCGACCGAGGAGAAAAAGAGAGTTGAGCTCGGACGAAGAACGAAAGAGAAAGAAAGAGAAAGAGAGAATGTGTGTGTGTGTGTGTGTGAGAGAGAGAGAGAGAGAGTAAAAGAAAAAGAGAGAAAAGGGATGTGGTA